>NW_015630670.1:129631-138825 GCF_001515625.1 Sinocyclocheilus rhinocerous
GAGCAGCAAATCAGCATATTAGAATGATTTCTGAAGGATCATGTGACTCTGAAGACTGGAGTAATAATGCTGAAAATTCTGCTTTGATCACAGCAATAAATTACATTTATTTGTATGGAAGACAGCTATTTTAAATTGTAACATTATATATTTCACAGTACTGTTTACTGTATTTTTCATCATCGAAATCATTTGTATACTTTTTTCAACAACTGGAGCTCTATTCCTTAAAATGATAGATGTCAAGCTCCTGCAAAAGAACAAATACTGTATATGACTAATAGAAAGGCACCATAAAAACAGTCCGCATTCTGCACTATTCAAGTCTTCTAGACGATACCAGAGCATTATATGCCGATCATATGGACTGATAATATAGGTATTTAACTTTAGTGTTATTAAACTGTCCCTCGTAAAAAAATCTTAAAAATGATTTACCATTTGCCATATATACCAGGAAAGACAAATTATAATGTAAAGAATGCCAGTCATTTATGGTGTGGTGCAGTGTGTTGCGGACCGGGTTTGGTGGGCCACTCTGTGCCAAAAAGTCCAGGGCCACTTTTTGGCCCCAGTCTGCCCCTGATCGTGTCTGTGGTCCGGAGCAGACTGCGCGTGCGGTGCACACAGTGCAAAACCAGACTTCATTCGCCCCAACGGAAAGTATATTTACACTAGACGATACCAGACTTCTAGACGATACCAGAGCATTATATGCCAATCATATTGACTGATAATATAGGTATTTAACTTTAGTGTTATTAAACTGTCCCTTGTAAAAATTCTTAAAAATGATTTACCATTTGCCATATACACCAGGAAAGACAAATTATAATGTAAAGAATGCCAGTCATTTATGGTGTGGTGTGGTGCGGTGTGTTGCGGACCGGGTTTGGTGGGCCGCTCTGTGCCAAAAAGTCCAGGGCCAATTTTTGGCCCCAGTCCGCCCCACTTTTTGGCCCCAGTCCGCCCCTGATCGTGTCTGTGGTCAGGAGCAGACTGCGTGTGCGGTGCACACAGTGCAAAACCAGACTTCATTCGCCCCAACGGAAAGCATATTTACACAGTCTGAATCGTTCCCTATCCCCTATATAGCGCACTAAGTTCCATTCACCGTACAGAAAATTCAAATCCTGTGAACAAGTGATATGTTCACAGCACAGCTACCCCTCTTGAATGTGAACCATATGATGCTGCTATAACCTGACCTGGCCATCTTCTACGTAGTTTAATGACTTCATATGACAGTAAATGTGTTTCTTGCAGGAACAATATTTTAGAATGGAGATAGTAAACCCTATTCATCACTTGTTTCAATTTAATTAGATTGCAAAGCCCCCGAACATTCCACCATGTTAGTGTAAAACTAGAATCCATTGTCATTTTCAACAAAATTTAAGTAATCTACAAATTTTTACTAGTTCAAATATTATAGTGACCTGATCCACTGAAAACCCCGTACCAAGTTTGGGTCGAGCAAAAAGGTACCAGTAAACTGAAATGTGCAAGTATACATAGGGTAAAAAGAAGGGGGGGGGGACACATAAGCCAACATCAGAACCATTATAACACAAAATAACCCCCCAGCACACGCACTAACACTGAAAAAGTGCATGGCGAACATCCCTTCGATGACTAGAACCCTAGTTACGTACTCTAATGGTTCTTTAATAGGAACGCTAAGAGGTTGCTGAATTAAGAGACAAAATAAAAACTGTATCCAAAACATAAAAAATCCTTTCAAAACAAGCGCATGCTCTCATATATTTTAAATGTTATGCCCGTTTAACCATAGCAAAATAAATGTACATAAAAGCCTAACAGCTCCATTTTAACATTCTTTATCTAAATCAGAGCCAGCCCTTCGTGGACTATGAAATCCTAAATTACCAACCTTATTGGCTTACATGGTAGTAATTTTAAAGAGTACTTTGAAAACCTAAAGAGCCGAATAACTTTAGCGTCCCCAGACTACTCCGTGACATGGTGCTCTGCTTCCCCAGCATCCTTTTGCAAGCCCGCGATGAATTTGTTGGCCTCTTCGGGGGAGTTGAAGAAATTACGTCGGTCTCCGTTGATGACCAGAAGCTTGGCGGGGAAAATCATCCCGTACTTAATCTTCCTCCTCCGAAGTTCTCATTTCACTTTGTCAAATCGCCTTCGTTGTTTCAACACCTCAGGCGATAGATCCGGAAAAAACATAATGTGGTGATTCTGGAACATCACTGTACCTCTTTCCCGAGCTGCTCTTAGCCCTCGGACTTTATCGGCATAGTTAAGAAATTTCAGTATCATTGCCTTGATGATGTGTTCCCAAGCTTGAATGCCACTGGGTAACCTGTTTGCCCGTTCAATGATCACCGGCGCCAGGAAAGTGTCTGCACCCAGAACCTGAGGGAGCCAGTTTTCCAAAAACGAAACAGGATTATTTCCCTCAACTCCGTTTGGAAGACCCAGAATGCGAATATTAGAGCGCCGGCTTCTACATTCGGCCAAGTCAAGAGCAGAGGCAAGGTCCGATGCAGTTTTTTCAAGTTTGGAAATCCTTCCTTGAAGGCCGCTAATGTCGTCTTCGGCCTGGCCGATTCGGCTCTCAGCTTCGGTAAGTCTTTCAGCAAAAGAAGAGCTTGCTTAGTTGGGGACACTTAATTTCCAGCGAAATCGTCGACTTGATTGCACAGATACTATTTAAACTGAACTGAGCTGGATGATGACATCACTGAATTCAATGATGAACTGCCTTTAACTGAAAAATGAGTGTTTACTATTAATAGAGATGGGCACAAAAATGACCAAATTTCCTCCCGTTTGTTATGCCCCACTTGTCTTGTCTTGTAAATCTGCATTTTTCCATCTCAAAAATATATCTAAATTACGACCTATGCTCGTTACAAGGTTAAGAAGCGTACTTAGATGTAAAATATTTTTTCTCTATTTTGCAATAAAAGACGGCTTCCCTTATTGATCACGTCTCGGGTAGATTGCATGTTTTCTTGCACGGCGGGATGTTGGACTCATGAAAAATAATCACGTAGTTCGGGAGGTCACGTATGGGACACATAAATTAAACCCAATATGCGGGACGTCCCGGCAAATACGGGACGGTTGGCAACCCTAGCTTTCCCCTGCCTGTACTGGCCTCCTGGCGCACAGCAGCTGTCCACCATGTTGAAATAGTAAGGTTTGTAAGGTCTAAATAGTCTGGTTTTAAATTATTGTTGTACAACTGTCGATACCAATGCTCTAGCGCTCTCCTGATTGCCTGCCAAAATGGTGGAGTTTAGAGTGCATGACGTCAACCTCCGGAGCTCTATAGGCCTACGCAAAATACGCAAGCTGCGTAGGGCCCCCGAAACACCAGGGGGCCCCCTTGCTCTCAAAGATGATTTAATTTTAGTTTTGTTTTTTAATTTGGCCAGCGGTTATGAACGGTTATAAGCGCTGTCGCCCTTTCTAAGTAAAAATGAGTCAAATCATGTAATGTGAATGTCGTACAGTCTTGCTCGAGACTAAAAACATGAGTTAGAAGCGTACCGAAACGGAAACACGGACAAATGCGTTTCATTCATTCATTCATAACCACTCATAGTTATGAACCATTACAAGGAAAACACTGAACCATTAAGCGAATTGTGTTCATATTCTGGCCTCATCTGCTTGCCTATGTAAACTATGCATCATTAATATAGAGAAATATATAATTATTCACGGTATTTAGAAGTGCCCACGATAACAATATCGTGCATATTCATTACCGTGATATATCGCATTACCGAATACCGGCACAAGTCTAGTCATACAGTCATACAAGTCTAGTCATGAGTATGGCAAAACTCAATGCTGTGGGACATCGTTGGGCAGGAGAACTGTCTGACTTTCGGTTTGATGTCAAGTACCATCCAGGGAAAGCTAACATTGATGCAGACACACTTTCTCGCATCCCCCTGGATATGGAAGCATATGAGGCAGAGTGCACAGAGCAGTTATCCTCAGAAGCAGTGCAGGCAACCTGGCAGGGAAACCGTGCCGCTAAACAGAAAGATGTGGCTTGGATTGCTGCCCTTCACATGTCTTCAGTGAGGGATGAACAACTGCTGCATAGCACATGGATGCCGAACATAAGTCAAAATGAGCTGATCAGGGCTCAACAAGAAGACTCAGTAATCTCTCAAGTAATGAAGTGGAGACAGAGAACATCACACTTACCAATGAGGTGAGAGGAGAGGTGACGGGAGCTAGAAAAAAGCTCTTGTATGAGTGGAACAAGTTATAACGACGGACTGGAGAGAGAAAGCAGTTTGTCCTTCCTAACAAGTACAAACAATTAGTGTTGCCCCTTCATGACAAGATGGGGCATGTGGGTATAGAGCGGGTGATGAATCTAGTGAGAGAGCGGTTTTATTGGCCTTACATGAAGAAGGAAGTGGAAGTTTTCTGTATAAAACAGAAAAAACCTTCTGTTCATGTTCAAGCACCTATGGGCAGCATTACATCACACTTGCCAATGGAACTGCTGTATGTTGACTTCTTACACCTGGAGCCAAGTCGTGAAGGTTACGAATATATCCTTGTAGTCATGGATCACTTCACAAGATTTGCGCAATAGCAAATAAAAAAACGTACAAAAAACAAGTCAGGACGGACTGCTGCTTTTTTAACGATTATATTCCACGCTTCGGTTACCCTGCCAAGTTGCATCATGACCAGGGTCGAGAGTTTGAGAATGAGCTCTTCCGTACACTCCAACAGTTCAAAAAACGTACAAAAAACAAGTCAGGACGGACTGCTGCTTTTTTATATTCCACGCTTCGGTTACCCTGCCAAGTTGCATCATGACCAGGGTCGAGAGTTTGAGAATGAGCTCTTCCGTACACTCCAACAGTTTGCGGGAATAGGCCATTCACGAACATCACCTTACTATCCTCAAAGTAATCCAGTGGAACGGCTCAACCGAACTCTCTTACAGATGTTGAGGACACTGGCAGACAAAGAGAAGGAAAGGTGGAAAGAACACCTACCACAAGTTGTGCATGCCTACAACTGCACTAGGCATGAGTCCACTGGGTTATTCCCCTTTCTATTTGTTATATGGACGGAATCCTCACCTCCCAGGAGACCTAATCTTTGGTCTTGTGGAAAAGGCAGATGAGGTCACACATAAAGGGTACGCAGACCAGTGGGCAACCAGAATGGCTGAAGCATACCGAATTGCAGAGGAGCACAGCCGACAGTCTAGTGCTAGGGGCAAAGAACAGTATGATTGAAAAACAAGAGGAGTCATACTGAAGCCAGGAGACAGGGTACTTGTCAGGAACCTTGGAGGACAGGGAGGCCCTGGAAGGCTGAGATCCTACTGGGAAAAAGCAATTTATGTGGTGAAGGAACAGGTGTCAAAAAACCCTGTATATATAGTTTGTCCAGAGAACGGAGGTAACAGAAAGACCAGAACGTTACATCGAAACCTACTTTTACTGGTGAACGACTTACCTGTGGAGGCTCCACTGAAATCACTGCATACAAAGAAACCTGCAAAAGAAAGAAGGACACATATACAGACAAACAAAAACCCTAGAGACAAAGAGAGAAGTAACTTTATCAGAGACAGTGACACAACAGACTCAGATGAGGATAGTGACTTGGGAGGATACTGGTTGAGAGTCCCAGCCAGTTTGACAGAGCCAAGGAGAGATGACCCACCTGAGCGAGTGCCTGCAAGAGAACTATTCAGTCAAGTACAAAGAGAAGAACCCATACTCGATCAGATCCCACTTCCCATGAATGATGAAAATGGTGCAGATAGTGTATGTGCTATACCTGAAGAGATGTCAGATGTAATAGTTGCAAGCCCAGACCTGAATAATCAAGTTGAAATTAGGCGATCTACCAGAGATAGGAGACCAAGACAGACGTTCATATATAGGACACTAGATCAGCCAACATTACAGCCACATACAGCAGTTAACACTGTAGGTTTTTATGGGCCACCAGCTAGGCAAAAAGGGGGCTATACATCATACTATCCTACACCAACTTACTTGGTGTAGGATAGTATACTACATACCTCTCATACTACATACCTCTAGGTGAACCTTTTATGCCATGCCAGTCATTCACACCATTTACTTACCCTGTATGTGTATATTGAGATTATGGTGTTTTAAGAAAATTTGGAAGGTATTATTTTCTTTGTCTGGGAGAGTGTGACCCCCCACATGGAGTTCAGGTCACAGGAATATTGAATTGATTGTATATACTTTATTTATTATTTACATGTCTATTTCTATGTATTTATATAACATATTGTCATATGTCGAGTGTATGTCAAAGAGAACAAAGTTGCATTTTTTAAATACTAAGTGCAGTTCAGGGAAGAGTTGCCATGACGACTACAGGCATCTTCAGTCAACAAAGCTTGACTAAAGGCAAACTGTCTCTCTCTCTTTCTTCATTACAAAAAGGTTAGTAAAATGGCCAAATGTCAAGAAAAATTACTAATTCACATTCTTTACTGTCCAGTTAATGTATTTCAATTAGATACCTATTTAATTAGTAATTTCAGAACAGCTGTCATGTCATAGGGTTCACTTGTGTTTAACACTTTGCATTGACGTTGAAGTGGTCAGGTTTATGAGTAACTGAACATAAAATAAGCATTTTAATGTACTTAATAATGTGTTTGTTTTTAATGTTAAAGTTAACAACTGCCAGTGTGAGGATATAAAAATACAATATAACAGATATTGTTATTACTTACCTGTGTTAGTTACCTGAATTCAGTCTGCTATGTGACTCGTGTGAAACACTGATAGGATTTATTTCTTTGTTTATTTAACCGTTTATTTGTTATGTATATATTGATACATTTATTTTCCTAATGTGAAATACTGTGGGTTAAAGTTTCATGGATTGATCGCTATGTTTTGATTAAAGTCAACAAAGAGGACCGCATAACTAAAGACAAACTCTTGTCTCTCTCTTTCTTCATTACAAAAAGACAATTCTCATCTGTTGAGTGTCCACCAGAGTCCTTCCAGGGTGGAGTCTGCAACATTAAACACTGAATTATAGGTGATGATGTCACCAGCCCCCCCACATGCTCCAAATTCATGCAAAACAGACTCAATTATTTGTTTTGGTAAAATTTTCATTTGTGCTGCTTTGGTTTTTAAAATATTAGACATTGAATTATAGACGATGACGTCACTATAATTCACACATATGCTCCAAATTCACGAAAAAATGGTCTTGTTTGTTTGTGCTGGCTTGTGCCATAAAAGATTTAGTTTGTGCTGCTTCGGTTTTTATGATATTAAAATAATATTTGGTGGTCATTCTGAGGTCACTCAGCCACCCCACATACTCCAAATTTACCCCAAATAGGCTATATATTCAGAATGACCTATAAATATTCTTTTAATATCTAAAAAACAAAGCAGCACAAAAGATAATTTTTACAGCACAAATAGAGCACAAACGATTGAGACTATTTTTCTGATGTTTTGTGTTGGGTGGGGGGCCAACTTCACGGAGGTAATATTTACTGTTAACCAAAAGCTTTTCACCTGCCACAACGTCTCTCACTGTTTACACTCTGATTGATGCACATCACTAAAAAATGCTTCAACATTTACACTGTTAAAATAGCAGGATTTATACTATTTAGCTAATTAGCTAATGTTAGCTAGCTTTGTTTGTGACTGCATAGGCTGTGTTTTGTGTTCTGTTTACTTAACCTTTTTAAAATCCTCTGTTTTATAGTTTCACTAATGTTATTATGTTAATACAATCTGTATGACCCTTTAAAGCTATACATGTCATACTTTTTCAGTTTCTGAAAAGGATCAGGTGACAGGAGAGATCAGCGTGAGAGCGACTTGTTTCAGATCTATGAGGAAGACAGAGAAGCCACATAGTTTAAGAGTAGGGAGACAAAACTAGAGAAATAAAGGATGGATTTATTGTATATTTTAAAATAATGTTTATAATTTTTTTTTACTTGTTTAAATTAATTTCTACAGTAAGTTTAGAAATGCAGGCATAAGTCTATTCAGTAAATAAGTTTAGCACTTTAAAATGAAATATAGTGATTTTGAAAGAGTTCAAAGATAGAAAACAAATAGATAGAATGTAAAAAGATTAGAGAAGCAAGTGTTTGTTTTTTTGTTATTTTTTAAAGAAAACAAGCAGTTAGTAAATAAATAGAGTGCAAGTCTAAAATGGGCGTTTTTTTTTTTTTAAAGAATATAATTAAAATAGAGAGTGCTAGAGTTAGAGTCAAGTCAAGTCAAGTCACCTTTATTTATATAGCGCTTTTAACAATACAGATTGTGTCAAAGCAACTGAACAGCATTAATTAGGAAAATAGTGTGTCAATAATGCAAAAATGACAATAGTAAACACTAATTTTTCAGTTAAAGGCAGTTCATCATTGAATTCAGTGATGTCATTTTTTGATGAGAGGCTTAATAACAGCCAGGATAACAATAGAGGGTCAAATAAAGATGCAAGAGATTCTTGAAGAATCTTGAACTGGAATCTGCAGCGGTGGAGGAATGCTGTCTGTTGCATGGAATGAACCTTGTGCATTCTTGTGCATTCTATGTGCCCAAATGTAAAAAGTTATGGTGACTGTGCTTACCCGAAGTCGCAGAATGGCACACCAGAGCTAAAACAACAGCATGCTTACTACTGGCAAGATCAAGCTCAGATGCTGATCTCGGGATTGGACTGGTGTGCTTTTGTTGTGTACGCACAGGATGACATGATGATCCAGCGCATCTACAAAGACTGTAGAATGTTTAAATCAATTAGAGAGAGGGCTGACCTTTTTTTTTTTTTTTTTTACTTGCCAAGATCCTTAAAAATGTAAAAAAAAATAAAACATTAAAAAAAAATTTCAAGTTGTTTTACATTGTAAGAATGTTATTTATTTACACTTTTTCAGAAACACTGTATATATAAAAATATTTATATTTACATGTTTACAGAAACACTATCAAAGTTATTTATATCTACATGTTTACAGAAACACTATCAAAGTTATTTATATTTACATGTTTACAGAAACAGTATCAAACATGTTTACAGAAACTCTGTATCAAAGTTATTTATATTGACATGTTTACAGAAACTCTGTATCAAAGTTATTTATATTGACATGTTTACAGAAACTCTGTATCAAAGTTATTTATATT
>NW_015630670.1:140243-142533 GCF_001515625.1 Sinocyclocheilus rhinocerous
TTTTTTTTTTTTCTCCTTGCCAAGATCCTTAAAAATGTAAAAAAAAATAAAACATTAAAAAAAAATTTCAAGTTGTTTTACATTGTAAGAATGTTATTTATTTACACTTTTTCAGAAACACTGTATATATAAAAATATTTATATTTACATGTTTACAGAAACACTATCAAAGTTATTTATATCTACATGTTTACAGAAACACTATCAAAGTTATTTATATTTACATGTTTACAGAAACAGTATCAAACATGTTTACAGAAACTCTGTATCAAAGTTATTTATATTGACATGTTTACAGAAACTCTGTATCAAAGTTATTTATATTTACATGTTTACAGAAACACTTTCAGTTATTTATTTATAGAAACACTATCAGTTATTTATATTTACATGTTTACAGAAACACTATCAAACATGATTACAGAAATGCTGTATCAAAGTTATTTATATTTATCGTTGCATGTGTCATTAGGCATTAACATTTCACCAAAATCAAGTTCAAGTACGAAGGTTTTGACCAGCGAATGTTTTTTTTCCCGTCATTAACGCCACAAAGGTAGTACGGGCATCGCATTTACATTTTCGTGAACTTGCAGGTCCATGAAACAGTTTTCATTAATAAATATACAGTTATATTTATTAATATACAGTTTTCTGTCGTTATGTGGGCACTCAGTTTCACTATCAGTTATTTATTTACAGAAACACTATCAGTTATTTATATTTACATGTTCACAGAAACACTCAGTTATTTATATTTACGTTTACAGAAACACTACCAAAGTTATTTATTTATAGAAACACTGTATCAAAGTTATTTATATTTACATGTTTACAGAAACACTATCAAATATTTGGCCAAAGTATCATATTATATCATATCATATTAAATTCAGCTCTTCGCACAAACTATTTGACTGTGACTTGACAACAAATGCTAAGACACTCTTCTCCACTCCTCAAATACAAAAAAAAATAGCCTTTATAAATATAGTGTTTCTCGAGTAAAAAAACGCTGTACTTATTCAATCAACAGTTCTTTTATTTACCTTCAGACTGCAAACAAGCTATGCACCATTATTAATAAAATTAGAAAAGTTGAGTATAAAAGGAAGAATGTACAATTGGATTAAATAATTTTTAATTGGAAGAAGTATAAGGGTGGGTGTTAGTGGCGCTATATCCTCCAGTGGAGTAATCGAGAATGGAACACCCCAGGGCAGTGCAATTAGTCCACTGTTACATGTTTATAGAAATGCTGTATCAAAGTTATTTATATTTACGTTTACAGAAACTGTATCAAAGTTATTTATATTTACGTTTACAGAAACACTTTCAGTTATTTACAAAAACACTATCATAAATATTTAAATATTAAATGTTTATTGTATTTTTTATTGTAAATAAATATTGTAAATATTTACATGTTTACAGAAACACTATCAAACATGTTTATAGAAATGCTGTATCAAAGTTATTTATATTTACGTTTACAGAAACTGTATCAAAGTTATTTATATTTACGTTTACAGAAACACTTTCAGTTATTTACAAAAACACTATCATAAATATTTAAATATTAAATGTTTATTGTATTTTTTATTGTAAATAAATATTGTAAATATTTACATGTTTACAGAAACACTATCAAGCATGTTTACAGAAATGCTGTATCAAAGTTATTTATATTTACATGTTTACAGAAACATCAGTTATTTATTTACAGAAACACTATCAGTTATTTATATTTACGTTTACAGAAACACTATCAAAGTTATTTATATTTACATGTCAGAAACACTATTTTATTTATATAAAATTTATTTATAGAAACACTATATTTGCATGTTTACAGAAACACTGTATCAATTTTTTTTATATGTACATGTTTACAGAAATGCTGTATCAAAGTTATTTATATTTACATGTTTACAGAAACACCAAGTTATTTATTTACAGAAACACAGCATTTCTGTAAACATAAATTATAAATAACTTTGATACAGCATTTCTGTAAACGTAAATTATAAATAACTTTGATACAGTATCAAAGTTATTTACAGACACATTTTTAAAATTGTTTACAATTAACCTACATCTCTACATATAAATGCAAATTTATCTATCCCCTACAGCAAGTGTCTTGTCTAGTCTTTAATCCTTTGCCCATGCTTTTACCACGTGGCCATTCTGCTAGTTCACAACTCCTTGCAACACTTGCAAGTGTATAACTGGTTGATACTCCCTGTGATGGAAAGAGGGATGACTGTATCAAACAGCTTGTGTTGTT
>NW_015630670.1:142815-145742 GCF_001515625.1 Sinocyclocheilus rhinocerous
CAAAACAAAAATACAACGCCAATTATTCCCGCTTTATTTACTACAACTGTATCCTAAATTCTATTGATCAGTCTTGTTTCTTTTAAGAAAATAATTAATTCATGAAATATTCTTGATTGCTTTGTGCCATTTCCTAACAGAACCTGAGGTGACAAGTTATTTATTCCCAAAGGTCTTAAAGCTTGAATTAGTTGAAATCTTGCTCCTTCATATGCATCACACTCTATAAGTACATGTTCTACTGATTCTGCATGACCACATTTGTCACAATTTCCAGTTTCATGCTTCCCCATTCTATACAGACACTGATTTAACAAACAATGACCAATACGCATTCTTGACATTAAAACGTCATCTTTTCTATTACCAAACTTTCTTCTTTCTAGACCTACCTTCTCTTGAATGTGATAAAAATGTCTGCCTTTTATTCCACTATTCCACTCCTTCTGCCATTTTTTTCTTATTTCTTTTGCAATTAACCCTTTTACTTCTGTTTTACTCATTGACACTTTAATCTCAATAGACTCTATGCACGGTCACTTCCGCGTTTATTCTCAGGGGGCGCGTTTATTTCTGGCACTGCACTGGAAGCTATTGTTCTTTACCAAGAGCTGTCAAAATGAATGAGGAGAATATGAATTTTTACACTTGCTGCTTGCAAGAACTTACCAGGATTACCGTTAATTATATCTGTCGTATTGTGAGGCTGTCAGCTGTCACGCTGTCAAGTAAAATGGAGAAGGGCAATACGTTTCAAGTTACATAGACAACTTTGAGGGTGAGTATTATAATTCTATTGTCTATTAGCAAATCAAGCTCATGAGGCTGCATAACCCTGCACTATTTTACGCCGATTCTTAGCTGTAAAATAGAATGATTTCATATGTATTTCTTTATTAAATTATTTTATACCATTTGCTATTTTCTGCACTTAAATAAACGGCATCAACAAGTATAAACCTGATAGCAGCAACAGCACTCTCGGTGTGATAGGAACGACTTCACATGAATAGCATAATCCTGCTTAAATCTCTTTCTAACTGGCCATTCTTATATTTTCAATGTTTATTAGAAATAAAATTTTATTAGTAATACATAGTGTTACCCACATGATTGTAAAGCGCTTTGGGTGTACAGCAATACACAATAAAGCACTATATAAATGCATAATTCATTCATTCATTAATTTATTCAATACTTATTATCTTATATTGTACTTTTTTGTTATTATTATTATTGTACCTGTACACCTGGTTGATAGGATCTACAGACTGCAGATATGAAGAGAGGTCTTGAAATGGAATCTGCAGTTGTTCATGAATATTGTCTGTTGCGAGAAGTTAACTTCTACCTGCCTAGATTCACCCAGATGCACCTTGGTTTGGGGCATCTCTTGCTGGCATCTTTTATGACCCTACAGAGCACCCAGTTTTCAGTCTTTTGGAGGTAAAGTGCCCAAATGTAAATAGGTACAGTGACTGCCCATACCTTAAGATTCAGAATGGCAAACCAGAACTGAAACAGCAGCATGCATATTATTGGCAAGTTCAAGGTCAGATGCTAATCTCAGGATTTGACGGGTGTGATTTTGTTGTATATGCACAAAATGACATGATGATCCAGTGCGTCCATCTACAAAGACACCAAAATGTTTCAAATGATCCGAGAGAATGCCGACCTTTTCTTTTTCTTTTACTTCTACCTGCCAAGATGCCTACAAGTGTGTATGTGTGTGTATGTATATATATATATATATAAGTTTTTTTTTACATAACCAATACAATGTATCAAAGGTAATTATATTTACATTACTCCGGTGTACAAGAAACAGTGTATCAATTTTTATTTACGTTTACATTACACTGGTTTACAAGAAACAATGTATAAGTTATTTACATGTTTACATTATACTTTATCAAAGTAATTTATATTTACATGCTGACATTACATTATATTAAAGTTACTTATATTTATATGTTCACAATATTTTTATTTACATTTTATATTACAAGCTGTACAAATAAAACCAAATTAATCCATCCTGTTGTCTAATCCTTTGCCCATGCTTTGACCAGTGGGCCATTCTGGTAATTTACCAGAAGGCAGGCAACTGTGTAGAGCTGGTTGATGCTCCCAGTGATGGAGAGAGGGATGACTGTGTCAAACAGCTTGTGTTGTTTCACCCTGCGGATGAGACGCTCAACATGGACCCTCAGACGAGCAATAGACTGAGTTTCCTTTTCCTCATCAGCCGACATCTTTTCCCTTTTCGACAGGTAAGCAGGTCTGTAGATTTTGCATGGCACACAGTCGTCCACAAGAAAACCTTTGTCAACCATAATAGCCATGACAGGTTTCAGCAGAGACACAATCCCAGACTGCTTGAGAAGCTCATTGTCACTGATGGATACTGCATACAGGGATGACACAAAGGTGACTGCGCCATGTGGTGCCATGCAAATTAACCCCTTGAAGGTGCAGTGGGATTTATAAGAGGAGAACACCACTTTGAAGCAGGATAGAGTTTGGCAACGCAGCTCTGTGCTGTAAATCACCACTTGTGTGTCTGGATGATCCCTTTGTGTCAGACCAACAGAGAGATGGACCATGAAGAGAAAAAACTCATCTATGGACTGCAGTCATTGACCCTGTTAAAACAAAATTTTAAAAACTTTTTATGTGTGTGTTTATACATAGAAAAAGTAGCATTTGTGGCATTTAAATTTAGTTTTCTTCCACATCCCCCCACACACTCATAACACAATGTATATTGTATGTACTGTAATTAAATAAAATAAATAAGAAAATAAGAAAGGAATGATAAATGTAAAAATATTATATATTAAAAGAACTCTTAAAAGAACAAAAGTTATTTGAGTGAACAAATCCTTTA
This sequence comes from Sinocyclocheilus rhinocerous, assembly GCF_001515625.1. Taxonomy (NCBI): domain Eukaryota; kingdom Metazoa; phylum Chordata; class Actinopteri; order Cypriniformes; family Cyprinidae; genus Sinocyclocheilus; species Sinocyclocheilus rhinocerous. The sequence goes on from NW_015630670.1 coordinate 145,709, forward strand.
TTACAACAATCTTGAAACCATTTTAATGAAAGTA
>NW_015630671.1:0-869 GCF_001515625.1 Sinocyclocheilus rhinocerous
CTCTTCACTTCATGGTGCGGAGACCGCCTGCTTGACCCAGTTAACCGATTGGTACAGTGCAGGAGTTCTTGCAGGCCTGTTTCTCCGCGGGGTTAACCCACTCCACCCTGAAGGTCTACGTGGCGGCTATAGCGGCCTACCACGGCCCTCTTGATGGTCACTCAGTGGGCAAGGATCCCCTGGTTACACGTTTCCTCCGCGGTGTGATGAGGCTGAGGCCTCAGGTACGATCTCGTGTCCCTCCTTGGGACCTCGCTGTGGTGTTAGAAGCTCTCTGTAGGCCTCCCTTTGAGCCTATCGAGGAGATATCAGATCGTCTTCTTACGTTAAAGACTGTGTTTCTCTTGGCTATATCTTCTCTATAGAGAGTTGGGGATCTGCAAGCCCTTTCTGTGGCCCCTTCCTATCTCAACTTTGCGCCCAGTCTGGCCAAAGCTTTTCTGTACCCTCGTGCGGGGTATGTCCCTAAGGTCCCCTCCTCTACACCACGGCCTGTCGTACTCCAGGCTTTTTATCCTCCTCCCTTCAGGGAGCCCGACCAGCAGAGGCTTAATTGTATGTGTCCAGTGCGAGCACTGGATGCATACGTCCACAGAGCTGCCCTGTGGAGAAAGGCGGACCAACTGCTTGTGTGCTATGGTCCCCCTAAGAGAGGTCATCCTGCTTCCAAGCAGACCCTCAGCCGGTGGATAGTGAATGCCATTACTGTTGCCTATGAGTCCTCTGATCTCCCCTCACCATTGGGGGTCAAGGCTCACTCGACAAGAAGTGTGGCGGCCTCCAAGGCCTTTCTGGCAGGTGTTCCTACGCAGGACATCTGCAATGCTGCGGGATGGTCTACGCCCCTCACATTCGTCAGGTTCTATGAC
>NW_015630672.1:0-350 GCF_001515625.1 Sinocyclocheilus rhinocerous
CGCAGGCGGGGGAGGAGCGCGAGTCGCGACACTAGCCTTCTGTGCACGTCTCTGATCCTCAAACCGAGACGGGCCAGGACCCCTGGGTCATTCGGGCTCAGACCTGGACCTTCGTGGAATGAAGGATTTGAAGGCCGCTGAGCGTGCCTTCGCCTCCCTGAACTTCTCGACCACCGTCTCAAGTACCAAAAAGCTCAGAGGGCGAAACCGGGGCATCGAGAAGAAAACCCCTTTCTTTCTTCCCGATGTCAGCCAGGTTTACCCACAGCTGCCTCTCCGTTACTACCATCGCCGCCATAGATCTGCCCATGGCAGAGGCAGCCTGCTTAGTAGCACGGAGAGCAAGATCC
>NW_015630672.1:395-527 GCF_001515625.1 Sinocyclocheilus rhinocerous
AACTCAGCTACCTCCCTCATCAGGAGGCCCTCGCCTTTATCCAGGTCTTTCAGCAAATCAGCCTGATACGCCTGGAGCACCGCCATTGTGTGCAATGAAGCGACAGCCTGACCTGCTGCTGCGTATGACCTG
>NW_015630673.1:0-1983 GCF_001515625.1 Sinocyclocheilus rhinocerous
CTTTTGTCGTAAGTTATGCTATTACTCCAGTAATTTATACTAGCCGATCCAGCGCTCCCTGAACGCAGTCTCTGGCTTATTGTCAGTCAAGCCCAAGCACGTACGCTGCAGACGCGTCTATAACGACTTTGATCTGATCATAAAGTCTTTCCGAGTCACAGGGCTCAAGTCCAAGTCAAGTCTCGAGTCCTTGCTGTCAAAGTCTAAGTCGAGTCTCAAGTCTTCTTTAATTATGTCGAGTCGAGTCGCAAGTCATCAAATTTGGGACTCGAGTCCGAGTCAAGTCTCGAGTCAAGTGACTCGAGTCCACACCCCTGGGAAGAGGAAGAGGATAAGGAGGGTCCACACCCCTGAGTAATAGTATACTTTATTTGCAGCTATAGTGTCTTATAAATGCTGTCCCACTATCATACTGGCAGGCAGATGTTTTATAGGTCTTATGTCTTCATAATGGAACCATAAGCACAATGGGATACTGCACACCCTTGCTTCATTAACTGAATGCTAAAACAGAAACAGGAAAGGAAATACTGTGCATGGTTGCTTGACCACTTTGTTTAGTTTCAGATGAGTACCAGACAAGTGAGTGGCATGATGATCAGTTTGCTTTGTCAATTCACATCTGTATTACATTGAGAACTATTTGAACAGTGTATGAAAATGTATTAAATGTATATGTTTTAAATTAACTAAAAAACATGAATAATAACAAGATGGACTGGAATTTTTTTAAATGAAAGTATATTAAACATATATTTCCAGTTATGTAATTTACAGTAACATATGTGTCAATAGCATTCGAAACTTTGAACACAGATTTGAGAACAGAAAAACATGCATTTTCTAATCTACAGCACCGGGAGGACGCGCTGCACCTGTTTGAAAAAGGCGGCCGAGGCAGCAAAAGCTTAACTAGTGTATATAGAGAGGGGGCCCCATAGGGGGGATGGAGCGATGTTGCTGCGTGTTATAGCTATTAATATTAATATTAACATTCATGTTGGTTTAAATGGTCAGTCATTGGGGGCCCCCTTAAATTGCGGGGCCCCAGGCATTTGCCTGCCTTGCCTGCCCCATTGCTACGCCTCTATATCCTTTTTTTTTGCCGTATTGATTACCATTTGTATAACCATAGTTAAAACTGTTTTTGTAGCAAAACCATGGTTACCATGGAATTAATATAATAAATATATAGTTCAGTCATGAAACTCTAGATGGCGCATTCTGATGGGGTGTTAATGTAACTGATGATATTCAGAGAGTTAAACGACTTGGCACAAGCTGATTGGTTCATGCTGCATATGCAGCCAATGAGCTTACTGCCTTGCTTGTATATGGCTGGCTAGCATTCACTAGAGATTCCTGCAACGCCCTTTCAGAGTTCTCTGAAACTCAACAGCTAGATAAGTAAACGGTTTTCACTCTGATTTCAGTGCATTATTGCATTCGTCAGATATACATTTTAGAAAACATACAAGTGTAAAACTACGTGCAGGTTATTCGTGTGAGGAGTAATTACTAAGCATGTATTGTTCATATAACAGCAGTGGCATTAGCAGCAGCAGCAAGCAGTTTTCCTAGCTCATGTATGCGAAAATACAACGTCAAGCGTCGCGGATTTTAGAACAGTAAAGTGAATTGGGGATTACCTTATTTGCCCGAAATCTCCAATGCTTTTAATATCTTCTGTGGGCATTCATTTCTACATTAACCGCAAACGGATCGTTTTCAGATGCACACCTCACTAGTGGGGTCGGTATGCAGTTGCCGTTTCATGGTTGTTCACAGTTCTCAGTCAAGGTGAACCCGTATAACTGTTTTTCATAAACGCTATACTGTCAACAGCCTTACCTATTTAACCATAACAACTTAATGAGCAGCAGAAAATAATATACCCGCTCATACGTGTACTCGTGCCGCATTGCAATGCACTTAAGGCCAGGGTATACTTCACTTTCCGCGTTCCGTTCCGTCTCGCGCCCA
>NW_015630674.1:0-462 GCF_001515625.1 Sinocyclocheilus rhinocerous
GAGAACCGCAAGTGTTTGGTTTAGAAGGCGGAGCTGGAGAGATGGTAGTAGTGTATCTGCAGGTATTGACTGGCTTGACCAATGATGGCTTAAAAATCGTGGAGTAGGGCAGGGTGCTTTCCACTGCTTGGGCAGCAGGAATGGTCTTAGCGTTGGAAGTAGACTATTGGTTGAGAATGGGTTTAGGGGTTAACTCTGAGGCCCTTACTCCACTGATAGGGAAAGTGGATAGTTCTGATGACTTTGGAGCAAGGCAGGGGACAGCCTCCTTGCCTATGACAAGACTGACCGAGTGAGTGGAGGATTCTGGCAGGTCTTGGATTGGCTCTGGAACAGACTCTGGATCTAGGATTGGCTCTGGAACAGACTCTGGGACTGGCTCCAAGAAGGACTCTGGCTGCTTCTGGACTGGGACTTGTTCTGGAATGATCTCTGGCTGTTCCTGGACTGGGACTAGCTCTA
>NW_015630675.1:0-717 GCF_001515625.1 Sinocyclocheilus rhinocerous
TATGTGCTGTTGGTTTGGGGAGGACACTCGTGCTGTTTGGGGTCTTCAGAGAACACAGGGTCCAAAAGGTCATTTTGTAACAAAATATAAAGTAAAATTTACTTTATAAAAGACCCACATTCCTAATTTTAATTAATGGGGATAACATGGACAATGTGCCATAGTTTAATGCCAAACTGCTTCCATCTATTTGAAAATAATCACTTTAAAAAAAAATAAAAAAAAACACTAAATTTTAACTACAGTCACAGATGACTCGAGAGCATTACTCAATGACTTATTTGCCATTTCCACATAGCTATAGATCTTTTCAAGTTTCAAGTTTTTTTAATGTAGATTTGTTAAGAGATTTATAAAATCATTATTGTAATAATATAAAATGACTCTTTGTCAAAGTTTAGCATTTTTTTGTACTGAAATATTTTTTTTTTTTGCAATTATGACACGATTAAGTCGTCTGTACTGAAATAAATAAAATGTGCAATTATGACATGATTACAGTAAAACCTGTATGTGGTGTTATGTGTGTGTATATGTGTGTGTATGTGTGTGTCTTTGCATTTATTCTCCATCGTGGATGTGCTGTGGTGTCCCTCCATTTCTGTGTGTGTTCTTTGTTGTAGCCACTCATGTCATGTCAAGTTTTCATTTCTTACGAGTGTGTTTTATGTGTTTGGGGGGTGTTGGGGGTCGTGTGTGTTTTCCTCCATCGTGGAT
>NW_015630676.1:0-481 GCF_001515625.1 Sinocyclocheilus rhinocerous
TGTGATGAGTCACGCATCTAGCAAGAACTTAACGATAGACAAAATTATCATATTGATTCATGCATTTAACATTTATGAATTAATTAAATGTCAGTAATGAACAATACTGCACAAATTATAGCGATCATGAGGAAGGTCCTTATTCTGTCCCAAACATGTACAGTAAAGTGGATATACAGTATACAACACCCCATCAGTTATATTCAGGTCTATAGTGCCACCTGTTGGCACAGTTTTGTAACTTGGAGAACAACTTTTGTTATGTCGAGATCACGAGAAAACAACTTTCGTTATGTCGAGATCACAAGAAAATATTAAGTTGTGATAACGAGAAAACAACTTTCGTTATGTCGATATAACGAGATAACTAAGTTGTGATCACGAGAAAACAAGAAAGAAAAAACATTTATAATCCATGGCCTCTTAGGACTTCCGTATTTAAAAGTACTTAAGTACCAAAAGTAAATTTCCTTTTTTATGT
>NW_015630677.1:0-804 GCF_001515625.1 Sinocyclocheilus rhinocerous
TGAAAGAGAGTTGTCTCTCTAATTTATTTGAACTCGTAGTGAGGGTAAGACAACAGGTTTTCTTCGCTGTCGGTACAAAGTTAAAATTTACTTGATTAAGCTTTTAAAACACTCCCATTCAAATCACTCTCGGACACACGCAGTGTTAAGCGAGGTTAAATTCACTTAGTGAACTTACACAAACAGGCAAGCATTATTCTGTAATGTTTAACCCAGGGAGTCGAATAGCATAGTTGATTTGGCAATGGAACACGCACTGGTAATCAAGCTATGAATAAGGCTTTGATAAATAGATTGAGGAACACGCTCAAAACTTCTTTATCCTCCGATTTATTTCCCTTTAAATTACTGCAGTTTAGCTCCGTTCAGCTAACGGTGACTGAGATTCCCTGGTCGGGAGTGTATAGCTATTGAATGACACTGGAACATGCAATGGCATCAATTCAGCTATAAACAAGGCATTACAGAAAAATGAGGAACACGCTCAATTTTGACCTTATTGTACGATCTCATATGTTAACTTTTAAGTTCACTTACTGCAGTTTAACAATGGAGAGGCGGACTCGAGTTACAGCCTTCTCTGCATTCATTCAGTCCATCATTCATTCATTCAAGCGGTCGCACGCTGCTTACGTTACACACCAGTCTCGACTCAAAAGCTTCTCATCTTTCATCCGCAGCAATAGAAAAGATGAAATAACTTGGTTTATGCTCACAATTTAGATTAAACTGCCCGCATTCTCCACCAATATATGTAAGGGAAACAGGTCAATTTAGCTCAAAGGGAATCATTTAAGATTTTAA
>NW_015630677.1:814-938 GCF_001515625.1 Sinocyclocheilus rhinocerous
GTACAATAATTATACATTTGTCAATGAGATAAATTAACTGCCCTAAGGACCAAATGCTGAAATGTACACCTGTCACACACTGAAATTTAATATTGGTTTGGGTAAGAGCTTATTAGAAAATAAA
>NW_015630678.1:0-554 GCF_001515625.1 Sinocyclocheilus rhinocerous
GTTAAACAAAGCAGATGGGTTTTTTTCTCACTTTTTTTCTTTTAGGCGTTTTTCTTCCGTTCTTCGTCTTCCTTTTTGGGTACTCAATGATCCAGAGAGCTGTTCAGAAAGAGGAGTTTGGTCATATGCTGGCTATGTGTTGTGCCTGTGTGAAAAGAAGTCACTTACGCGCTTGAAAAATCAGGCCCTGGTGGGCGGTTTAGTTCAAATTTCTCACAGACCTCACTTTTCAAGTCGATCGGACTGACTGATGCCTAGCTGTAGCTGTTTTCATGTTTGTTTGGTTGTCCTTTTTCATTTTTCTTTTTTTTCACCTTACAGCACCACCAAGTGGCCAGTCACAGCACCCCTTTTCAGCTGACCACAGACTGAGCCCGTGCACAGGTGTGCCGATTTGGGTGAAGTCATTTCATTCCTTTCTGGAATTATAGCCATTTTAGCAACCTCTGCCACTCGACCTTCGTACGTTTTGAGGTGCCCTCGCCAAGGTGAATGGAAATTTCCACTTATTTTGGATGATTGTTGACAGTCAGACTCCAGAGAATCTTTCTGCG
>NW_015630679.1:0-195 GCF_001515625.1 Sinocyclocheilus rhinocerous
GATATTTATCGACGGTACACATTCTTCGATAACGATATAAAAAATGTTCGATAGAGTGCAGGATATAGGCACGTGTTATGAGTGACGCAGACAGCACACACAAACACGAACACGTGCTGAACTGAGTGCTGTGATGCGGTGATAATGATGTAAGTGACGTTGTTGCATTTTAATGTTTTGTTAGTCTAGCCCAGG
>NW_015630679.1:339-508 GCF_001515625.1 Sinocyclocheilus rhinocerous
TCAGCGCATTTTTAGACGGACAAATATGACTGCTGCACTCGCGTCTCACACAAGAGCTGTATAGAAAGCCATGCAAAGTTAAAACAGTTTACACTTTTAGAAAACACGTCACGAATTTGTGGATGTTTATTCCCTTTCACTGCGTCTCTTATGTTTTTAAATGCAATCT
>NW_015630680.1:0-209 GCF_001515625.1 Sinocyclocheilus rhinocerous
TTTTCTGTCAATAAACAGTGTATCAGATTGCTAGCTGTGCTTTTATGTTTCAAAACAAAGATTCAAATATAAAAAACATCGCAAACACGCTCATAAAGCCTCACCAGACGCGCGTTCATTCCTCTCCACGGCTCCGCTGAACGTTCTTCACCATATATAACTTGTAATATGATTATCATAGATTGATATTATCCGAGCCGCATGTGCAG
>NW_015630680.1:314-2940 GCF_001515625.1 Sinocyclocheilus rhinocerous
CGCAACCTGGACAAAACGCTATATATCTCACCGCTGGAAGCAAACAGAAACGTGAAAATGGTCTTGTTTGAAAGAAGAGATCCTAATCTAAAAGATAATATAGAGTATATAGATATTTGTGGCTGTTTGCGGCTGACTGAAGCAGTGCTACGAGTATGAATGTAACCCATACGAAAATTCGCTCAGAGGTGACAAAATTTTACATCGTGATTCTATTGAAGACCATTCGATCTGTGATTGTCACACAATTAAATAATCTACATCGTCAAATTCCTGAGAATGAGAGCTTTCTTGTGATATATGACTTGACTTTTTTGTGAAAAATATATAAAATACACATTCTTCGTAAAAATTATTCGCAATGGTTAGGCGGAAATTCGTGTGTGGGACGAATACATTTCTAAGCTTAATTTTACTGCTTTATGAATATAAAAACCAAAAGGAATGGTATTCTTTGTAAAGAAGACACTCCAAGCTTTCAAATGAACCCATATATGGGCTGATACCATATAAGGAAGGCTATGTAAATGAAGCATAAACAAACACGTTGAATTAGAAATCGATCTCCAGAACTCAAACCATAACGCACTGGATAGTTAGCCAAACCTGTAATATAAGTGGTTTTAATACAGCTTTAACTGAGGGTGCTTTTGATTTCATTTGAGGGGGCTTAGCACCCTCTAGCACCCCGTAGAACTGGGCCTGTCTGGTGTAGACACGTTGTTTTGGTATTGGTGAGTCTTAAGTATATTCATCATCTGCTTTATGTTTACCTGGCACTGGCAGTATTTTCACAAACTTGTAACTTACATGCTCAGAGCAGAACCATGCATCGTTCTCATTTATATTTCTACATGTCTCCCTGCAATACAACTCTGATTCTTCAATCGCGCCATCTAGTGGTCTGTTATTGATACAACCACAACTGCTACAACTGATAACGGAGACTTCAAGCGGGTTCTGCGAGTCATGTTGAGGTCATAAAATATGTCAAATTAATATTTTGCGTTCAATTATTTACTTATCAGGCAATGATAAGCGGGACAATTAGGCAGTGTAGATTTATCACCCTGCGGAGGTTTCTTTTGCAAAATAATCTGCTGACTGTACACTATCCCCCAGCCTTGCTGTGCCCCCTTGTCATAGCTCCGCGCCCCCCAGTTTGGGAACCACTGTGCTACTGTACTATAATATACACATAAAGAATATCAGCCGATATATCGTTATCTGACTTGTTTTTTTTACTCCCTAATAACAGTATCGCCCCCGAAAACCCATACCAGTCGGGCTCTAATCATTCCTCCAGTCTTCAGTGTCACATGATCTTCAGAAATCATTCTAATATGCTGATTTACTGCTCAAGAAACATTTCTGTGTCTTATTATCTCAATGTCGTATTATCAATTATCAAAAGTTAGAGCAAACATTTCTGTTTCAAATAAATTCTGTACTTTTTAAAAACTTTTTACTCATCAAACAATCCTGAAAAATATTGTGCAGCACAACTGTGTTCAACATGGATAATAATCAGAAATGTTTCTTGAGCAGCAAATCAGCATATTGAGCATATTGATTTCTGAAGATCATGTGACACTGAAGACTGGAGTAATGATGCTGAAAATACAGCTGCGCATCACAGAAATAAATTACAGTTTAACAGCTGTTTTACATTGTATTAATCTGACAATATTACTGTTTAACTGTATTATTAACCAAATACATGAATCTGTGGTGGGCAGAAGAGACTTTCACAGCAACCCCAAACTCATGAAGCAGTAGTGTACACAGTAAAATCCAGAGTGTTAAATGAACACTGCTCGGAGCATATATGGTCCCACTCTACAAGAGTGTTATGCCGAGTTCACACTGCAAGATTTTCAAACTCGTCGGATCGCCGTTGTTTTCACACTGCGTGACTATCTGGGGTAGCATTCAGTCGCTGCTGTGTTCACATTGCACGATGGATCGGCGACAGGAGGTTTCACACTGCATGACTTCACAATAGGAAGAATCGCCGACAGCTCTGTCTGGTCCGCAAACTACGTTTCACAACAAAACACACGCGAGAAGTGATAAGGAAATAACGCCAGAACCCGCGTGCGTCAGACCGGACTTCTCGTGAGCAAGACTGTAATTATTAAAATATATATATATAGCCCGCAAATAGTCTGTGAGCAGATTTCCAGCTACAAGGAGAAAAAGAAAAAAAAAAGAAAAAGAACAGGGATTGGGTGTTCTGCAAAGAGAGTTGGAGGTAAATAATTTTGCAGTAACTGTTATGCTGATGTTGTGGCTGGTCAAGCAAATGTAGGCGCTTGTTTCTGTATGATATAATTGTTCATATATCTATTAAAATACTGATATTCTGGTCTATAACTCCATATAACTGTCTATAACTGTTTTTCAGTCAGAACTCATTTCACACAGCGTGATTGTGAATCGCCGACAGCTCCAGATATTTAGCATGCCAAATATTTTGCGGGCGTCAGCGACACATCAGCGATTCCCTCATATCGCGTCTTTGATAATTCATACTGCGTGATTGTCACTCGCGTGAACGAGCACCGATTTGCCTCCGATGTCGGGCATTTGTCGGCGATTTCACAAAACCTGTCGGCGAGTGAAA
>NW_015630680.1:3536-5168 GCF_001515625.1 Sinocyclocheilus rhinocerous
TTAATTCTCAATAAAGAACTTCTGTTTTAGATACTCCAGAAATAAAGTCAAACTGGTTAGTAATGCATGAAGCTGGTGATGCTGTTTGTAGAATTGTTTAATCATCTTCTGCTGAGATCTTGAGAGATTTAATGTCTTCTTTTATTTCAGTTGATTTAATCTAAGGCTGTGGCTGAAGTCAGTTGTAGTTCTTGTGTTTCTCTTTTCTTCAGTGATTCTGCTTGTTAACATCAGGTGTTCATCACTAATGCTCAATCAGCACTTAATTAATCACATAATTATCTCATTAACGTTAACACTGCTTCAGTGTTACTTTAACACTCTTGTAGAGTGGGACCATATATGCTCCGAGCAGTGTTCATTTAACACTCGGGAATTTACTGTGTATGTTTGTCTCATGGTTCGTAGAAGTTGTCTGACAGCTCTGGGCTGCAGCAGACCATCAGCATGAAGAAGCTAGGAACAAAACAAGTAATGTGTCACAGAGACAACAATATTTAGTCTGCAGTTCCAGGTTTATTAGAAGGAAACAAGCTAGAGCAGATGTATAATGCAGAAAAAGCCTCCGTTACTAGGTCTAAAATGATGTTTTGGTATTAGCAATGGAGGCGTTAATGAGATGCGGAAGAAATTAATCCTACTCACAATAACGTTTTAAGTACAAAAACTGGACGAATGCCTTGACATATATCATTTGATCGATGTCTTGATGTGTGGTAACCGTAGTATAAGTGGAATAATTGACTAATAATAGATCACATTTATTTGCATGAATTATAGCATTTATTTGAATGAATTATCGAGAGAGAGAGAGAGAGAGATGACAGTTGTGTGTGTGTTACCTGCGTCTGCGTGTCTCTCTCTACAAACAATGAAGATGTGTTTAGTTGCTTCACAAGCAGTGATTTTACACCTCGCTGCTGAGGAATATAATGTAGCGGTCTACTATCTAGGCTATTTTATTAATAAGAGTCACGGGGCAGCGCTGACAACAAGTTTATGTGTGTGCTGCGATCTCTCTCTCTGTGTGTGTGTGTGTGCATCAATTAAAGCAGCGCATTAATATGGAACAGTGATTAAACTGACTTGGAACTACCAGTGCATTGGTTTTCCTGCATACCTGCCAGCCAATCAGAATGCAGTATTCAGACAGACCATGGTATAAATATACACCATATCACCCTGCAGCCCAGGACTGCTGCTGGAAGAGGTGGATGATTCGACAGCAGCCACACACAGCTACAGGAGGACAGGAGACAGTGATAGAGTCACTTCAGTGGATGGGGATTATTAGGAGGTCATGACTGATAAGGGGGTGTCCCAGTGCTTCTGGTAATATACTGCATAATCATTGTTGCAGTTAATAGTGCTCACCGTCTGTTTGATTACATGTAATTTAACTAACTGCGTGATTTTTACTGTACATTTCTGTCAAAGTCACCACTAATAAGCTACTTCTAAATGTAATGTAGAAACTTAAATTTTCTGTAAAGCTGCTTTGCAACGATTTGTATTGTGAAAAGCGCTATACAAATAAACTTGAAATTAATTTAATTAAAGGGGTCCTATTATGCTGTTTCACTTTTTCAACTTTAGTTAGTCTGTAATGTTGCTGTTTGAGCATAAAAAACA
>NW_015630680.1:5235-6815 GCF_001515625.1 Sinocyclocheilus rhinocerous
CTGCATACCTGCCAGCCAATCAGAATGCAGTATTCAGACAGACCATGGTATAAATATACACCATATCACCCTGCAGCCCAGGACTGCTGCTGGAAGAGGTGGATGATTCGACAGCAGCCACACACAGCTACAGGAGGACAGGAGACAGTGATAGAGTTACTTCAGTGGATGGGGATTATTAGGAGGTCATGACTGATAAGGGGGTGTCCCAGTGCTTCTGGTAATATAGTGCATAATCATTGTTGCAGTTAATAGTGCTCACCGTTTGTTTGATTACATGTAATTTAACTAACTGCGTGATTTTTACTGTACATTTCTGCCAAAGTCACCACTAATAAGCTACTCCTAAATGTAATGTAGAAACTTACATTTTCTGTAAAGCTGCTTTGCAACGATTTGTATTGTGAAAAGCGCTATACAAATAAACTTGAAATTAATTTAATTAAAGGGGTCCTATTATGCTGTTTCACTTTTTCAACTTTAGTTAGTCTGTAATGTTGCTGTTTGAGCATAAAAAACATCTGCAAAGTTACAAAGCTCAAAGTCCACTTCAAAAGGAGATATTTTATTTAACAGAAATCACTTTTCAAAAACTACAATGAACGACTCGTTTGGACTACAATGCATATTTTCCGGGATTTGTGATATCACAAATATCGACGAATAAGACGAGACCTGGTTGAGCTGCACTAGAGAAGGCAACGAGTGTTATCACAATGTCGGAGACACGCTAGCTTTCCCAAGGCAGACGAACTTAGAGTGCTTGCAATCATCCGGGTTTAACCCCTTTGCTGTCACCCCCCATTTTCAGCATGGAGACACAAACGACTTACCCAAAATAAAAAGGTTGCTGCTCGTGAGTCTTTCTGACTAGATACATAATCAACATATGTTCAGTTTATATCTCACAATTCTGTGAAAAAAAGTCCGAATTATGAGATAAAAAGTTTTTTTATTTTTTTATTAAGTGGCAGAAACGGGCTTCCATAGTAGATTACTTGATTACCAAAATAATCATTAGTTAAGCACTAGATTAGTTAAAACATTTCAAAATACAACAACATTGTTTTACTTTTTGTGATTAAAAGACAAGTATTTTGTCATTTGAACATTTCTTAAAGTATTAAAACATTGTCTCGTTCTAGTGAACCAAGTATCTGCATTTTGTCTCACCTTGTGAGCTAAGTGTATTGTCAGACCCCTAGTGATAAAGCTCCGAATTTTCCAAGTGTATGATATAGCTTTCTTTCTTCAGGTCAATCATATATTCATTCAAAAAATCAGTTTGAATAAGGAAAGCGATAACTTTGCCATAGTATCCTTTCAAATGTTAAAGTTGCCACAGTTATTGCATTCTTTGCATGTGCTGCACTTTATTTGTACCATTTTGTTTTATTAGTTTATATATTATAATTTGAAAGATAATAACAATATTGATTGATTGGTGAGATCTGATTTTAGTCCTTGAAAACCAAAAAAGTAGTGCAAGTCCTTGAAAGTCCTGGAATTTCATTCTGCAGTATCTGTACGAACCCTGTTTAAGTTACCAGTTCTTGGACCATTTTAATGTTTTTGTTTGT
>NW_015630680.1:7092-14293 GCF_001515625.1 Sinocyclocheilus rhinocerous
AGTAAACTGTCTTTGTATATTTCCTATTTTATATTCATTTCCTAGTATTTAATTGACCATTATTTCTTTTGAACAAAACAATTTAAGAAATGTCATGTTTTAGATTGTAGATAATCTTGTACCCTGTCAAGAACAAAGCTAACCAGCAAAACTTGATATCAAAAGCATCCTAAGTGTTACATGTGTTTGCACCATATTGTAGTGAGTAACCTTTCTTGTTATTGCTGTTTCAAATATCCCACCATAATCTGTAGTCTGAGCCTGTCAAGGGCTAATGGCAATGGCAGATACGTTACTAGTTAGTTTCAAGGAAAATCATTTTCTTTTTTTGTTTGCCAAATAACCCTGTGTATGTGTCCGCCTTCCGCAATCCCCAGAAAAATGTTCAGGCTCAGGCTTTTTTTTTTTTTGCTTTAACCCCTGAGATTGTTATGATGACAGAAATATATAAGCTCAAACATAAAAACAAAAATAAAAATATTAAAAACATATTTTTTAAATGTATAAGAAAATATGTTGCTGTGTTATATGCTTTTAGAAACACAATGAAGCTAAAGCCACAAGTCTACTAATGCTTCATTTTAAATTTCAGAACATAATCAGAATCAGAATCAAAATAAGCTTTATTGCCAGGTATATTTTCACATACGAGAAATTTGTTTTCATGACAGAAGCTTCCGCAGTGCAACAGAATGATAGCGACAAAACAAAAACACAGATAATAAAAGAATAAAAAAAATAAAAAATAGAGCAAGTAAATAAGTAATAACAATATATAAATTGACAATTGTATGTGCAGGTATATTGCAATAGTAGTTTTCTATGTACTGGTATATTATGTGCAAATTTGAAGTGTAGACTAAGTATGTGTGTTAGATAAATAAGTGTATGGATGTATAAATAGTGTTGTGTGTTCCACAGTTATTGTCAGGGCGGGTGTGGGGTGTTTTTTCAAACCTGCAGTAGAACTCGTTTAGATCGTCTGCCAGTTGTTGATTCTCCACAGTGCTGGGGGATGGTGTCTTGTAGTTGGTGATTTCTTTCAGACTTTTCCACACTGATTCTGAGTCGCTGGAAGTGAACTGAGTCCTTAGTTTTTCAGAATAATTCCTCTTTGCCACTCTGGTCTCCTTTTCCAGTGTGTATTTATCCTGTTTATAGAAGACATTTTCCCCCTTCCTGTAAGCATCTTCTTTGGCCTGACGGAGCTGTCTGAGTTTTGCAGTGAACCATGGTTTGTCATTGTTGTAGATATGCATCCTTTATTGTGGAGTAACAATGGTCCAGTATATTACTGTCTCTGGTGGGACATGTGATGTGCTGTCTGTATTTTGGCAGTTCACGGGAGAGATTTGCTTTATTAAAGTCCCCGAGAATGATTAAAACAGAGTCCGGGTGTTGTTGTTCTCTGTCTGTGATCTGATCAGCGAGTTTCTGTAAAGCAGAGCTCACGTGCGCTTGCGGAGGAATGTAGACACTGATGAGAATGAACGAGCAAAACTCCTGCGGTGAGTAGAAAGTCTTACAGTTAATGAAAAGGTCGGGACAGCACATCTTCTTTAACACTGTTACATCTGTACACCACTTTCGTTGATGTAAAAGCATGTCCCGCCATCTTCATCGGCGCCATCTTGAAATGTCCTAAAACTGTGAATTTTATGAAACATTTTCTAAGACCATGTCATGTGTGTTTTTAGAGAAGGTTAATAAAAGTCTAATAAAATTGATTTATGACCCCTGTAAGCTGTCTCCTCATGTCTGGCTCGGCAAACTGCCCCATTCATGATTCTATTGTTGTCACAAGCCACATCGCTTCAATCCCAGTATACATTTACCCAACTATTATCAAAAGTATTTCTAAAAAATAAAACAAAACATTTTCTTTCGACCTTATGTGAATTATTATGACAAAATGCATTACGAAGAAGAGCTGCACCTGTTCTGCAGCTGCATTAGAGCTAACATTAAGGTTTCTCCGTGTTCGCTGTGGTCAGAAATCAACGCGGAAGAGTGAAGGAAGTGCATCACAGAATGAGACGGGGCGGGATATGATGCGCAGTTATGATTGACAAGCGACGGACGAATCAGGTCTCTGTCAGTTGTATCGTGACTTTGCTGGTGATACACAGCCCTACTGAGCGCCCCCTGCTGGCCTCACTAACACCTCTTCCAGCAGCACCTAGTTTTCCCAGGAGTCTCCCATCCAGCTACTGACCAGCTCAACCCTGCTTATCTTCAGTGGTACTAGGGTATATATGTATAAACACACCCAATATATACATAAATACATAATATATACATTATAGACAATATACACACATATACACTGTAGATAGATATATAGATAATTATAGATATAAATTTATTAATTTTAATTTATACATTTAGCAGATGCTTTTATCCAAAGCGACTTACAGTGCATTCAGGCTATACATATTTTACCAGTATGTGTGTTCCCTGGGAATCCTACCCACGACCTTTTGCGCTGCTAACACAATGCTCTACCACTGAGCCACAGGAACATATATATAAATATATAGATAAATCAGCAAAAATGCGTAACCTATTCAAATTATATTCTAAAAAAAACGACACATATTTACAGACTGTGAGCAGCATGATACAGGCTGCTGTCACTGGCCTTCGACATCCAAGAGCTGCATGGCATTGTGCACAGAATGAGCAGGGCTGGCATGGGGATTTTGAGGAGGCTGATTGCCTTCCCCACCGCAGATGACCCGGAGGCACTGGGACCAGGTTTTGCCCAGCTGGCTGGGTCTCCAGCTTTCCATGTGGTAGCTGGAACAATAGATGGCTGTCACATACAAACTGAACCACCAGCAAGTGACGCCCAATGTTATTTCACCAGGGAGCGGTTTCATTCTGTTCAGCTGCAGGCCACCACCAGGGGAAGTTCCTCGATATCTTTGTTGGGTATCCCGGGTCTGTGTACGATGCCAGGGTGCTGGAGAACAGCCCTATATACACTGGCCGCCTGTATTCACCTGCAGGAAAATGCATCCTGGGAGATGGTGGGTATCCTTGTTAGAGTGCACCCATCTGCCTCATCACACCATACAGAGAGCCTGTACAGGTTCGTTTCAACACCAATGATGCTCGAGCACGGAACATTGTTGAGAGAGCCTTCAGGATGCTGAAGACAAGCTGGCGCTCCTTCTTCTTCTTCAAGGCTCTGGAAGTGAGCCCTGCCTTTGTGCCAGATGTTGTTGCATGCCGTGCGGTGCTCCACAACATCTGTCTTCTGAATGGGGACATTGTTTATCCAGAAGTTGTGCACCGGAACCCCGAAACACAGAAGCCAGCACAGGAGAGGATGTGTGTGTGTCAGGTGTGTCCGCACCAGACAACCGTGTGCCTGCTCTTCAAGAGCATGATGACCTGTAGCACAATTTAACAGGTTAAGACTCTGCAAATCAACTCATACTGCTATTGTTTAAGCTTGTGTAAGTTAGTTAGTTAATATGTAAATAGTTAGGTGTGTGTTGTGATGCATGAAGTGCAACAGCAGTAGTTAGAGGTGCACTGTATCTGTGTGCATCCCTCTTGATTACAGCTCACTGTCACTGGCAGCCCTTGTGATGAGAATTGAAGCAGCTTTATCAGGGCTTAGGCAGGCTTTATGAAAGTAATTTTAAGACTTAAGTAGTGCTGTCAAATCAAGATCTACATACATTAGTTATTTATTTAAGAAGTATATATTTATATATACTATAAATCACTTATAAATATGAATAAATACACATGTAAATATTTAAATTTATACATGTGTGTGTGTGTGTTTAAATATACATATAAATATACACAGACAGCACACATAACCGGGAATTTGTATCACGCTGTAAACTCTATTATACTACTTTATGCAAACGTTATGTGGTTAAGTCTGAGGCTTTGTGCTTTTAGCCATGTAGAAATTAAAATAAATAAAGAGAGAGAATAAATGTTAAATGTGACGGTGTATGGGTATTTCTCTAAAGTGTGGCACCCATTCTCAAGACAATATCCTTCAGATGTTAAGAGTTTGCTTGTTTAAAAAACAGCTGGAAACTGCTACAGAATCAGTGCACACAAGTGCTTCAAGAAAAAGTTACTCAATGGCACATTTTAAGCACTTTGCAACTGACAAAATATAGCTACTGTAAATACCTGGAAATTAATATTATAATAAAAATAGCATAAATCAATGAAGATCCTAACATAAATACATATAAAGAGAGTGTGTAGTTAAGATTAATTTTGATTTGTATACTTCCTCAAGCCCTTTGATTGCAGCATTCTGCTTTGCAGTGAAGAAGGCTTCATTAGTGGATGAGAACAAGGGTGTGTTCATCAGTCCCTGTAACACCAGAACAGGATTTAAACATTAGATTCAGCTGAGGCACTTATTAGCAATAGTTTGCCATGCAAGTTATACTTAAGATTAATTTTGATTTGTATACTTCCTCAAGCCCTTTGATTGCAGCATTCTGCTTTCCAGTGAAGAAGGCTTCATTAGTGGATGAGAACAAGGGTGTGTTCATCAGTCCCTGTAACACCAGAACAGGATTTAAACATTAGATTCAGCTGAGGCACTTATTAGCAATAGTTTGCCATGCAAGTTATCCAACATTTCTTCTCAAAATATCAACACTAGTAAAAGAGAAATAAAATCGGTTTAATTACTTAAAGTTTTGTAACTTTATCTCATTAAAGTACTTAACGAACCGTCTGTTTAAAGAAAGCAGCGTTAACAAGCTGATGCACAGCACTGAGGTTAACTCCAACTGATCAGTAATAATGATTAATCATCTTTTTTACACTCAATTCACAAAATAGTTTAATCGGTTTACATTGTGTAAACCTTCAACAAGTCAGTCGTTTACTTGGATTATGTTAAACAAGTACAATTTAACAACAATGAACAACGTTTTTCCCTAAGATACTTACACTTCAAAACAGCCGCGTCGCCGCTCTCCGCCATTTTCGAATATGACGCCTCCTCTCCCGTGGCCTCATGGGATAGGTAAAGTGTCCATCGTATGCATGCTACGGAATTCGCATGGACGAAGATATGGATACAGACTCTGTTGAGGCTTCTGCAAACAGTGATAATCTAAAGGTGCATAATTATGCAAGACGCCTAGAAAATGCATTTGGGAGCTCTCCGGACACACCTAGTAAGTCCCCTGCTCAGAAGAAATCTCGAACAAACACCCCCGACACGGTATCTAACTCTGTGCTGCTAGCGGCAATCGAAAAGGTCAGCAAGTCACAAGAAGAGTCCTTGGTAAAACTGCAGTCTGTAGAGGCGTTGGTGAAGGAAAACACCTCTTCAATCTGCAAGCTTACCTGCTCGCTTGAAGCCATGAATAGACAAGTGGAAGATGTGACGGAGAAGGTGCTTTCTTTGCAATCAAAGGTTGAGAACCTCGAAAAGGAAAACAAGTCTCTCAAGGAGAAATGCAGCGGATTGGATAGCTACAAATGCAGATGGAACCTCTGTGTAGCTGGGATACCTGAGTGTGAAGGGGAAAACGTCAAAATGGTTATCATTGAGCTGTTCAGGAACCTCTCTCCACACTCCGCGGAGAAACTACAGGACATGGTCGACATCGCGCATAGACTTGGCCCCAAGTCTGGAAACTCCAACCCGCGGCGGATCATCGTCCAGTTCTTATCCCGCACATGTCGTGATGCAATATGGGCAGAAGCCAAACGATCCGAACTGCTGAAACAGAAGAAAATTCGGATTCTGGAAGATCTCACTAATTCAAAGCTTTGGAGAAAAGAATAAATTCATTGAAGGCAACAGAAACAACAGAAACTTTACGAAGCCCTTATTGAGTGTTTAAACAATGGTGAATTGGCGGAATCAATGAAACAAGGTCTCATTTGTCTTATTCCTAAGCCTAATAAGGATCCCAATATTTTGGATAATTGGCGCCCGATCACCCTTTTGAACTCTGATTATAAAATATTGGCTTCTGTATATGCTGAAAAGCTCAAATCTTGCTTAGCAAACATAATTTCTAACACTCAATCTGGTTTTCTAAAAGGTAGACATATCTCTAACAATATTAGATTAATTATAGATATTTTAGATTATTCAGAAATCATAAATAAAGAGGCTTTAATTTTGTTTATCGACTTTTATAAAGCATTCGATACAGTTGAGCATTCCTTTATTTTTGAAGCCCTTTATCAGTTTGGTTTTGATAGATCCTTTATTAACGCGATTCGTACTTTATATAACGGTATTAACAGTTGTGTTTCCTTAGCTTCCGGCACTTCTCCCCGGTTTTCTGTGGCTCGAGGTATTCGCCAGGGATGCCCCATCTCTCCTTTTCTTTTTCTATTAGCTGCCGAGCTATTAAGTTTGCATATAAAGCACTCCAATATTGAAGGTATAAATATTGGAGGGAATACATTGATAATTAGTCAGTTAGCTGACGATACTTGTCTTTTTCTTAAAAATGATTCACAAGTTTCTGTTGCCTTCAATGAATTTATTCTTTTCTCCAAAGCTTCAGGATTAGTAGTAAATCCCCAAAAAAAGTGAAATTTTATATGTACATGATTCCAATAAAAATTCTGTTGATGGTATTATAGTAAACGTCATGTAAAATATCTAGGGGTTGATATCTGCAGATCTGATTCAGACCGTCTCCATCACAATTTTCAGCCAAGGTTAGATAACATTAAAAAGATTTTATGTTGCT
Organism: Sinocyclocheilus rhinocerous; assembly: GCF_001515625.1. Taxonomy (NCBI): domain Eukaryota; kingdom Metazoa; phylum Chordata; class Actinopteri; order Cypriniformes; family Cyprinidae; genus Sinocyclocheilus; species Sinocyclocheilus rhinocerous. The sequence continues at coordinate 13,812 of NW_015630680.1, forward strand.
GGCTGCAGAGAGACTTGACAATTTATGGGAGAGTCCTGCTGACTAAGGCTGAGGGCATTTCACGCCTAGTTTATCCTGCTTTTTCCCTTTATGTTGATCAAAAAACTATTAAAATGATTAACTCTTTGCTATTCCGCTTTATTTGGAAAAATAAGACAGAATGTGTTCAAAGGAAATCTATGATAAGAAATTATAAAGAGGGTGGTCTTAATGCTTTAGATTTTAATATCATTAACCAGACAAAATTAACTGGATCAAGAATTGTTTATCTAATAATGAGTTACCCTGGTTTTGGATCCCTAACCTATTCTTCAAACGTTGTGGTGGCCTTAAATTTTTATTGTCCTGCAGAAGAAATAACAAACACCCCCGACACGGTATCTAACTCTGTGCTGCTAGTGGCAATCGAAAAGGTCAGCAAGTCACAAGAAGAGTCCTTGGTAAAACTGCAGTCTGTAGAGGCGTTGGTGAAGGAAAACACC
>NW_015630681.1:0-1517 GCF_001515625.1 Sinocyclocheilus rhinocerous
TTTTCTTGCCGATGGCGTCTTTGGCCTGACAGGAAACGAATGTGGCGCTTATATTGAAAAGTGCTCTAAAGGATATGATCATCTCACAATAAATCAAATCGCAGCAGTTTTGTGTTATTGGACCAAGGGAATAGTTCCTCTCCCTTGGACGTTTAAGAAGAGTAAACTGGCGAATAAATATGAGATGAGCTACGGAGCCGGAGGAGTAGTGAGGATAGTAGATAAGAATCAAAAATGGAAATTATTCCACGGGCCTGCGTATATTGCAATTAATAGCATGTTAAGATACAGAGTCCCCAAAGGTGGTAATAATGTACCTCTAACGAAACTAGACGCGATAACAATGGATGATTTATCATTGACTATTGATAGAAAGGACTGGAAGGAGAATTGGTGCAAAGGCAAAGATAATAATTATTATTTGGGTCTGGACTGGTTGAGGAATGATTTCTGTAATAGCAGTATACAAATTAAAGTAATAGCAGTACACAAATTAAAGGCCAAAAGGTTATTGGAGGACCGCGCTGGTACGAGAGCCCAGGCGAGTTCATCGAACAAGGTATATCAGGAATAAAAACGGCCGCTAAAGCCGTTTTTAATTTCGTCACAACGGACATGTGGACCGGGTTGGTTAACTTCCTGGTTAGTGCCAGCTGGTATGTACTTTACGGAGGATTAATCATATTAGGCCTAGTATTATTATCTATTGTGGTGAAATGTTTTTGTACATCTGTAGGACAACGAATGTTATCGAAAAAAAGAGAATAAAGGAGATGAGTTAGCTATTCTGGAGAAACTAGTAGATTTTGAGAATTCGACAGGCTCATCAGATGAATTACTTCAGGTCAGTGGCGAGGCCGCAGCTTTTGTATTTGGATGATTATTCATGGTTTGAACCAAAATCTCTGGTGGCACCTTCTTCTTAGTTGCCTGCAAATTGGTAGGATCATATTAATGAAGAAATTAAGTCGGATAATTTTAGTCTGCTCTCTCATGATGGTGTCGGAAGGTTGGCAAAATTTACTGGAAGCAAGGGGAGCTTTGATCCTATTTTTGTCAAGCTTAAGTAAAATAATTGTTGATATTGCTGCTATAATGATAAAAAGGAATGAAATCGTTTATTGGGGGGAGCTAGTTATTATTGTAACTAGTGCGCTGTATCTAATTGGAATTTTAATGTTTCGATATGGGAAAGAGGCTAACTTGTGGATCTTGATTGGCCTTATGACATTAACTGTTTTTATGTTAGGATTTTTCCTAAGTAATGACAACATAGTGTTCCTAGGTATTCTCATACTAATGAATAGATGGGACAAGATGAAGATAGCCCTCAAGAAGTGTAGGAAATGTTTTGGACAAATTGCCATAGTTAATTCCGATTCCATATCTGCATGATTTACAATGGTTCTGTCAAGCGTGGAACGGATGAAACAAGACAAAGAGGAGGATGAATTCTTAATTAGGTGGAAACATCACAAGAGCGAACAATATTGTTTAGAGTGTAAAGGTTACACTGG
>NW_015630682.1:0-2595 GCF_001515625.1 Sinocyclocheilus rhinocerous
AAACCCAGAAGAAGGTGATCGCGACTCCTACACCACCGAACCTCCGAACCATCAAGACATTCATCCAAGACTGCATCCGTACGCTCGTTCCAGGCTAAGGCAATGAAAGTATCGGACATTTAACTAAACGAAACAGAGGTTTAGTATCAGCTGTTCTAAAAGTTCTCAGGTGGTTAACTGGCTCGTTTCATAGCTTCATTCTCTGGTTTTCCTGATGGTCTCATCCATCAAGTCTCATTTGCCCTTTCCCCTGTATGAGTGATTGTTTGTTTGTTTGTTTGTTAGACTAGTTTGTGTTAGTGTTTAGTTAATAAAACTCTTGTGCACAAATTACATGAGTTTCTGATTCTGCCTTGCAAATGAATTGTCCCTTTATGATTTTTATCCTTACTACATGCTCTAATGTATTAATACTGTATGAAAATATTTTCTGTGGTCTCGGAAATACCCTTTCCTAGAGTTGATATGAACTTACACTGAATGTTCGCTGGACGAACAGATTGGTTGGTGGCAATTTAATTCAGCCACAGTTACTACTGGCAGCTGATATAAATAATTGTAATTAATCATAATTAACTGTAATTATTTATATACATTTCCCTTTTGAGCTAATTTGCTTCAGACTCTATGAATAGAGTTGATTCAGCCGGAATCCTTGCTAGAATGTCACAACTTGGACATGTTGTGAGAAGATCATATTCAGTTCAGACCCCTCTGTCCCTAATGCATTTGGACACCAACCACAAGCTGATCAGGTAAATTATTTTTGTAGAAGTTACTTGTTGTACATCAAGATATCTTATCTGTTATTAAAACTGTTTAAGTACCTGTTAGGTGAACACCCTTCACCTCTTCTGTGCACATTATGTTTTTCTTACCCGCCTCCAAAGAGACCTAGATACTTTCACTGATGTATGGAATGATCATTCCATCCATATAGAGCACAATTTTTCTCCTTAATCAGCTGTGGGAAATAGGACTTGCACAGAATCGAGTCAATGTTTTAGGTGACATTGAGGTATGATTATAATTTTTTTTTTTTTTTAAAGCACAATACAATGTATGTTTTGTCTATACTGTTCAATTATTATTATTATTTTAGTTTTGTTTTGCTTTTTTTTTAATCCAGGACCTCAACATTTTGGTGCAAGACGGCACTTACCACTGGAGGAGCAGAACACTGGAGTAGTGGTCCCTCAGTTGGAGTGTCTGCTCTCAGAGTATGAAATGGCTCGACTCAGGACAACCATTAATCCAGTCTCACAGTCCAGAGACTTTGGCCAAGCTATTTACTTATCAGTGTTACATTTTGTGCAGCAGCTTCTTGAATAACATACTTTGGAGCTCGAAACATCAGACTGTAAGTTATGTAAAAAAAAATAAAAAAAAGAATCCTGTAAAGTTTATGGTGTCATTTAAGTATTGTGAAGTTGATCTGTATTTAGCACACAGAGATTAAACAAAGAATTGTATTTTTGTTAGCTTTAATTATATATATATATATATAACTAATGTGGTAAATATGTGACTAAACACCTTTGGCATGAAAATAAAACAAAAGCAATGACTTTTAAAAGTGTTTTTTATTATTGTAATTAACATAGTCAAATACCTACTGTAGTGGCAAACCTCTTCACCAAGGTTCCCTTGGAAAAAAATGTAACTTATAAATTAAATGCAACATCAGTACCTTAAAACAAATATAAAATCAGTTAAGGGGAGCTCTAGAACACAGCGGCTTGATTTGAACAATTTGAACTGAAAATGCACGTTACATATCTTAAATCAGATATAAACTCCAGAAACAGCAGTCTTAACTGAGGCTCGCTTTTAAAACATTTCAGAATAGAAAATGCAACTTAAGTATCTTAATGTAGATATCAACGTACTGCAGACCTCCAACAGATTGAGATATGAAATATATGTTAAACTGTAAAACTAAAAGCTATGGTTTAAGAAATTAACTCAAATCCAGCACTACATGATATTTACCATGCTAAATGCTCCCCCGATTTTATGGCTTGTACAATGATGCATTTAAAGTCTTCATATGTTTTCATGTGTGCTACTGGAAAAGTAACTGTATTAGTGCAAGCGCTCACTATTGGGTAGCATATGGTGTGCTGTGGCATTCGGACTTGACAGTCATGATCAAATTTGAAAACTATCTGAAAAGCCTTATGTTCCGAAAGCAGTAGTGGCTTATGCCCCTGGCCTGTAATCCATTGCATGACTCTAGGGACAGTGAGGTAGGATGGCTCAGTTTTCACTTCTGCTGCATCTTTAGCACTATCCATAGTTTTGTGTAAAGAAAAACAAAACAAGCGATACCGCAATAAAGGACTGAGAGACTCTTGGTTTTATAGCAATACTTTGCTATGTTACACTAAAAAGACTGGACAAATCTCATTTTCTAAAAGTCTCTTATTTTCTATCCCAGTTCAGTATCCCATTTTTGATAAAGAAAGTAATATCTTGGATAGCCTGAGATTGAGTAGTGTTTTTTAATTTTAATTGAGGGTAAACCATCCCATCAAGAAGATTAAGATTAATAATAATAATAATAATAATAATAAAGTGCAATACAATGCGAAG
>NW_015630683.1:0-2616 GCF_001515625.1 Sinocyclocheilus rhinocerous
TAAACTCTCTTTTATGATCCAACTTGAGGCCTTGGCCTTCCACCTCGAGTGCTGTTGATTTGTTTTTTTTTATGTCTTAATAAAGATATTTTTGTATGGTGCTCGTGTCTCTGGTCCTAATTAGTGCACGAACTTGTGTGCTTTAATCTTTTTTTATTTCCAATATTCTCTGTATAAAATATCAGGGCGTCGTAGTCGGTTTCATTCAAGTGGAGTTCTAAATCTTTAGAATTAGTCAGACCCTAGTGGTCTTTTCTTCCTAGCTCTTCATCTGAACGGAACGTTGCCAGTGTTTATTTAATGCTAAGCATATTGTTCAGGTTTGTGGTGCTGAAAACTCGTTGTTCCACTGCAGGACAACATGGTGAACATTTACTTAAACGAGACAAAAGTTATGATTAAGTAGTGTTGATGGATGACAGAATTAAACGTGTAAAACGGAGTTAAAACAAGTAAAACCGTGTTGTTTACTTGCTGCTGCATTTTGCTGACAAAATTGAGCAGACAAAATGTGATCCGTAACATACTTCAATTTCAAGAGTGTTTGAAGTTTCACAAGAAATGTCATATGGCGGCGTTCACGTGTACTTAGGCTGATGATACATGGGGCAACTATTTGAGCAATGTTGCCGGGCAACTTTGGTTAATGTTGCTGTCAACAGGCAACCAGGTGAGACACAGAAGTATCCATATTGAAATTTGTTACCCATCCTCGACGGGAAAGTGCCCCAGAAACATTGCTCAAAAAAAGTTGCCCAGCAAAATTGCTCAAAAAATTGCCCCATGTTTCATCAGTAGAGTGCACTGCGGCTCAGGGCTTGGTTTATACTCTATGCCTCCGCACGAGCGCAGAGGTGAGTGCGGCAGAATGTGAGGGAGGTCGTGCGCGTTGAGCGATTAACGTCCATAAAAAAATATCTAGCAACAATGAAAAGGATAGTGTAGATCATTTAATCTGTTGACAAATGACAAAAGACGCAATTTAAAAAGCAAGAAAAGGTTTGAATTTGCGGTGAAATTATATAGCCTACAGATACAATTACAATGGAACATACCATAAATTTCTGCAATGGTACAAACGTGCGGTGTTGGATTTTAAGATGTGATTAAGACAAAGACATGCCGTTAAAGTTGTTTTTTAATTTCAGCCATTTACACCATATTTTGCTAAATATATTTAAAAGATCATTATGTGTGTATGTATGTTTGTAGGTCGTGTGTTTTTACGTACCTTTTGCTCTGAGCAATTTAGACTACACCTTTTCAGTGCATCTTGCAATTGTGTTTGAATATTTCATTTGGTCTAATCAACAATATAGGACTATTGTGTTAGCAATATATAAATTGCTGTATTAAACAACATGCGTTTAGTTCAAGTGCTTGAAACACCAACAATATGCTTATCCTAAAAAGCAATATTCTGCAATCTGCACCTGGGTAATGACTAATCTGGCATCACGTGGCAATTTCACTAATGACCTGATGAATTGTAAGATAGGTGTGTTAGTTTACACACTTTATAAAAGAGTCATCAGAGCGAAGTAACATTCACATAGCATCATGGGAAAATGTAAAAAAAGACAAATGCAGACTAGGAGATATGTGTTGGCACATGCAGGGGGAATTGAAGTTCTTGTGCAAGAGCTAATAAAAGCTGACATTCTAAAACATTCTCAACAGTATTCGTCGCCAGTTTGGTCAAAGCTCTCCATTTCTTTATTTGGAGAGGATACCCCTAAAAACCGTCACTGGCTATGGGTCATTTGGACGTACAACAGAAGAGGTGTCAGGGACCAATTAAATCAGGCAATGGCTTCGAGTAGGCCTACACTTTCACAAACATCTGTACCAAAGTTGCTGCAAAGTGATGGAACAATGGAAAATAATGGTAAGGTTTTTTTTCCCACATTAATGTTAACTCTGGTTAGTTTGTTTTGAGAAAAATACATATGTTTTCCCAGTGAACTGAAAATACTATTTTCTTACAATCTACCCATTTAACAACAACAACAACAAAAAATGAGCAGATGACATCGTTCATCAATTCATCTTTTACTAGAATGGGTGTATGAATAGGCTTATACACTACAAAATGAATCCACCCATTTCACCAAAACAGCTTTACACAATTTAACATTCAATAAAATCATTACCACACGTCCCGATAAAAAAAACTATTCCAATTAATTCGACAATCCACCTTGTCATTAGTTCACACAAAGTTTGTCCTAATTTACTCACCATCAGGTTGTTTCAACCTTTGTAATGTCCTTTGTTCTGCTGAACAAAGGAAGAAATGTTGAAGAAAGTTTGGAACCAATGAATTCCGGTGGGAAAAATACTATAGAAGTCAACGGCACAACAGCACTTAACCTCAAATTATAGCGCCTGTGCCACACTTGACGCGCAAGCAGAGCGGAGGCAGTGCTGATTCCCATTGTGCTTTCACATAGCGTTTGCGCCGCGCAGCTGAACCGCGGCTGCATAAACAGACGAGTATCTTTGAATGAGCCACCATTTTTGGGCGTTCTCCTCCGGCCACGTGACACGTGCTTTGATCTGTGCAAGACGGCATACGATGCCACCGTATTCTCCTGCTGTCCCACACATGTGTAT
>NW_015630684.1:0-199 GCF_001515625.1 Sinocyclocheilus rhinocerous
AAAATTGTAACATAAATTATCAAGTTTAGTTATTTTTATTTCTTTCTTGCTAAACGCTAAAACGTTTTGGAGAGAAATGGGCTCTCATTTTAACCCATATCATTGTGTGTGATGCTGAACTATGAGTTTCTAATGGTGTTTGTATTTGCACTGTTCTAAACATTAATATTTTATGTGCAACAACAGCATGCTGTCTCAG
>NW_015630684.1:324-2193 GCF_001515625.1 Sinocyclocheilus rhinocerous
AGAATAACTTTCATCTTTTCTTCAACTGAATACTGTTTCTGTGCTGTTTTGATGTATTTTAAAGAGTTGTCAGTCAAAATTAAAACTGCTGGATGATAGATATTCTTCATTCTTTATGACAAACACTATAATGTGAATTACAGAATGTACAACGTTTTTTAAAATGTATCAATTGCGGTGTACAGTGTTTATTATGAGGGGGTAGAATCCACAGCTCAGTACTCACCACTCAATACTCATGAGTACTTTTAAATAGGCTACTCTTTTACTCTTACTCAAGTAGTTTTTTGGACAAGTACTTTTACTCTACTCGCACTACATTTTTTGGAAGGTAATGGTACTTTTACTTGAGTATATTTTTTCAGTACTCTTTCCACCACTGGGTGCTATATGAAATCCGGCTTTGTATAAATATTTATCTTGCTATAATTGTGCACATCACTTTTATTGGGAATATACAGTATGTCAATACACAATAAAATACACCAAGTCAACGTAATATGCTAAACCTATTCTGTGATAATTATGTTCTTTTTAGTCACTTAAACCATTATAAACAGTTATTACGTGTCATGCACCTACCGTACACATGTATATATAATGGCACACATCATCATGACCACCAAAGCCACAACAACAACTCCAATCAGCACAGAGAGATGAATCAAAACTAAAGAAGAATAAATGAGTGTTTGGAAAACAACTGATGATTCACTGATTCAGTAAAACAAGTGCAAGCAAGTCCCATCATAATCTTTAAACAACAAAATAACAATAATGGCAAGGAAAGAGGAACAATCTGAAAAGTAAGAGATTAGATTAGCATTCCCATTGAAGTCAGTGACTGTCACAATTTACAGGTGTTTCATTTACAGACTGACATTAACAGATGTTCAATTTATCTTATACTGGATGAAGCTTATCTGAAACTCACATGCAACAGATGAAGGCAGTTGAAAGAGTTGACTTGCAGTGCCATGAGTGTTTCTGCTGGCACACTGCAGAGTGGATGTGTGTGTGAGAGACTGATGAAGAGTGATGGAGCTCTTCAAGCCTGTGCTGCTCAATCGCTCTTCACTGATGAACGTGTTTGAAGAGTTAGTGACAGGACGTCCAGACAGATGCCACTCAGGTTCAGGAGAGGGACTCCCATCAGCCTCACAGAAACACACAGTTACATCAGTCCTGGTACAGCTGGAGGATGGAGAGATTTTAGGCTCATCTGAAAAAGAGAAAGAGAGAATGATGTGATACATGGAGATCTTATGGAGGAGAAAAGAACTGATGCCACAAAAATCTTACACTGAACATGTAATGTGATGTTGTCCTGTGCTTTTTTGTTCTCGTCCTGTAGCTGGTAGGTTATAGTGCAGGTGAAAGTGACTCTGTGCTGACGGTGAGTAGCAGTGAAGTTCAGATCAGAGATGAGCTCCTCTAGTCTGCTGCTCTCACTGAGGGGGATTCTGGGAGTGGAGCTCCATGTGAGAGTTGGTGGAGGAGAGGAGCAGAGAGTCTCAGCAGAGCAGCGCAGACTCACAGAGCTCCCCTCCAACACCTCCTCCTGACCCTGCACCTCCTTCTGCTCCACATACAGCTGCACTTTGGGTTTGGGGGGAGAGTCTGAAATACACACACATTTATGTTGTATATATGAATATGCTGATTATAAAGTAACATTTTGGTCGAAGACTATCATCGCCACAATGTTTTTTTTTTGTTTTTCCCCTCAAATAAGATTAAAAATATTTTTTTAAAAGTCTATATTGATCATGGAAACTCTGGCATGGATTGAAATGTTGTTGTCTTTTAGACTACTGTCATAACATTTTCATTTCAGATAGTGATTGTGAAAGAGATTTGATTGTCTTG
>NW_015630685.1:0-1229 GCF_001515625.1 Sinocyclocheilus rhinocerous
ATTACTTCAGAGTTATGTGCCCTCTAGAAGCTTGCGTTCCGCAAGCAAACGACGCATTATTGTGCCATCTCAAAGAGGCACAATCACTTTCACAGACTTTTTCATTAACTGTTCCCTCCTGGTGGAATGACCTACCCAAATCAATCCGAGCAGCTGAGTCCTTAACCATCTTCAAGAAACGACTAAAAACACATCTGTTCCATCTTTGTTTGACCCCTCTAACTCTAGCACTTTCTATTCCATTTTAATTCTACTTTATCTGTTTTTTGTTAAAAAGATAAACGACTAACACTAGCTTTCTATTTTTTTGTGTGTGGAGAAAAAAAAAAACTTTGCTACATGTGTGTGTGTGTGTATAATATATATATATATACACCTTGCTACGTGTACTGCCTTAGGCTAACCGAGACTTGTCATTTGAACTTACATATTGTTGCTCTTTTGTTTTGATTGCTTCTCTTGCCCTCATTTGTAAGTCGCTTTGAATAAAAGCGTCTGCTAAATGGCTAAATGTATGTATTATCCATATCTCAGAAGATAAAAGTGTCTGAGGTTCTTCTTACAACAGTTTCCTGAGAACTAATCTTTCTGAATAAGCCAGATCTGAGTGAGTGAGTGTGGATGTAGATGTCTGAGAGTGTATTCACACTAGGAAAGTCCCCTAGTTCACTTGCTTTGGTCCGGACCAAATACAATGATTTTATTTATTTATTTTTTATTTTTTGGTGCGGTTTGCTTTTCTCACTGCCCTTTTTGCAAGTGAACCTGAAACTGTAAACAAAAACACAGGTGTGCTAAGGTCATCCATTCATTTGGTTAATTCATTCAACCATACCAGAGTTTGTTTGGAAATGGACCGAGACCATCTCTTCAGCTGGGTCTCGATACGGTTGTTTGGTGTGCACCCGAGTGCGATTTGCTGTATTCACACCTGCCTAAAAGATCCGCACCAAAGGGGAGGGGGGGGAAACTTGAGTTCGATTCAATCGAACCAAACAAGACTGGTGTGAATACACCCTGACAGTCATCCTTCTGATTGTCATGTCTCTTCACAAAAGAAAACAGGAAGAAGGTTTCAACTTGTTTTACCGAAGTGAAAGAAGTTTCAGAGCTGCTGTTTAATGGTGTCAGAGGAGGAAATAGAAAGATCCGCAAATATAATTTGAGGTGAGTGATTCATCTTTCTTTAGGTGCTTTCATGTTTGAGTGCCATATTATGTGTTATTGGT
>NW_015630686.1:0-1307 GCF_001515625.1 Sinocyclocheilus rhinocerous
GGTATGATCAGTTTCAAGATGCCTGTTGGTGGGAGAGAAAAAAAAAAATCCCCAAAAAATTATATATCATTGTTATCAGTATTTGTTTTTCCTACAATAAATGTCTTTTTAGAGGGTAATAGAGCTGGAAGCTGATGAAAACCATTCATATTTTTGAATGAGGCAGGCTTTAACCTGACCATGACATGGAGGAGAGGTTGAGAGGGTCCCAGAATGATGTTCGCTGGGGGGCCTGACCACCCCCCACTGAATGTGATTTTGAGGGGCCCCCATAGCAAAATCAGTGCAATGGGCTCAGAATTCCTAGCGACGGCACTGAGAGCAATCAGTTTCAGGCCCATCCACAGTTTATCACCTTGTATTTAGCCCCATACTCCCCTTTCCTTACTGTAACCCGACTGAGGATAGTTTCTGCACATGGAGGTGGAAGGTGCACAATAGGCCCCCTCACAAACAAGTCACTCTTCTCCAGGCCATAGATGATGCCTGCAATGACATCACAGGAGGAGACCAATGTCAGGCCTGTATTTGCCATGCCAGAAGATTTTTTCCAAGATGTTTAGCTAATGAAAACATCCATTATGTTGTGGATGAGAACCTGTGGCCAAATCCACAAGACAGGGTTGATAAAAACATAGAAGTGCAGTGAGGAACACTCCAGTTTACATTTTACTGTAGCCCCACTGTAGTTTTTTCTTATCTAAATTTTTCTCAAAGTAAAAAAAACAAAAGTTGATTTCATCAATAATTTAATTTTTTTTTTAATGATTCCAGTGTCTGTACTTTTCTCTCTAGTCTATTACAATGATGTATGAATGTGTAGAACCATAATGAAAGCTGTATCATGTGTTTTGAACGACTATATTTAATGACTGTACTAAAAACTATACAGTGAAACTATGGGTGTCTTGTGTGTGGGGGATCTAAAGTAATGTTCCTATCATATTTCATAATAAATTAGTTTTTTGAACCAATGCTTCTGCAAATGCAATGCTTCCTTAAAGATACGAACGCAATATGCAAAGTTTTGAACACTGGACAGCCTGTGTTACAAATAATTACTGTTTCGAGTTTTGTGTCTAGAGTTTTGAAAAATGACATGAAGGTTCTGTTATTAGTGAAAAAATTATTGTAAAAAACTCTATTAGGAACTTCCAGTGAAATTGCAGGATAGAGCAGACGAGATAAAACTTCAGTTTTTGATTAAAGAATTCTACCGTTCATTGACAAGTCCCTCATTAACCATATATTAAATATATTTTTAACTTTTTGAAGCACAGGTAGAAAATTAAGCTGACCCCTTTCCT
>NW_015630687.1:0-396 GCF_001515625.1 Sinocyclocheilus rhinocerous
CCTAGAAAAATGTGCGCTATTCAAGTGTCTGTGCGGAGTGTGAAAACTGAATAGTCGCGTGCTCACAGCATGCCAGATGGAGGCGCTGGTGCGGTCACTTGCTCTTAAAATACTCCGTCATTTTGGTCATACGAATAAGAGTAATACATCTTTCGAATCTGTAAAGCCTCTGTTTATTTGTGTGCACTCACGATAACAACAAAACATTGCGCTTTTGTATAATAATGAAAGCAGACAGGATGCACTTTCTGCCGTATCGGCCTCTGTGAACTTGAGCGCGAAACTATACTTGTGTATACTTGCCTTACAGACATGAAAAATATATCTATAGAGAGTGAAATGTCTACTTTTAAATTAAACAATTCAAATCTGAAAAAAAAAAAATATATATATTCT
>NW_015630687.1:1069-1258 GCF_001515625.1 Sinocyclocheilus rhinocerous
TAAAATGAACGACTACTAGTCGACCAGAAAAATCTTTAGTCGAGGGCAGCCCTAATAACCTGAAAGTGCTTATTCAAAAAACATATTAAATATACATACCAAATTCCACATATTACTATTAAAGATATCTCTTACTGAATATAAGAATATAACAATTCAGTGCTAAATATCCATAGCATTCTACCCCCA
>NW_015630688.1:0-649 GCF_001515625.1 Sinocyclocheilus rhinocerous
TATGAGTCCATAATCCATAATAACGCTTCCTGCAGTGAAAAAGTGGTCTGTTCTGAATCAAGAGAGAAATCTGCACAGATCAAGCACCGTTTAAACAGCTCTAAACAAATATGTGGCTGGATTTTGATGTGAGAGACAACAGGAGATGCACTTTTTCACTAGAGGAAGCGTTATTATGGATTATGGACTCGTAATTTAGTTAAAAACATCTTAAAGATGGATTTGTTTCAACTTTAGTCTTCTCCAGATGTTAACTGATGGACTGGAGTGCTGTGGATTACTTGCGGATTATTGTGATGTTTTTATCAGCTGTTTGGACTCTCATTCTGACGGCACCCATTCACTGCAGAGCATCCATTGCTGAGACACTGATGCAATGCTACATTTCTCCAAATCTGATGAAGAAACAAACTCATCCAAAAAGCTGAACAGGGAAATATATTAGTGTTAAAGCATTGGCCTTGGCGTTATGGTTCTCTAAGTGGTTTTTAGTGAGTTGTTATTTGGGGTGGTTGCTATGGTGTTGCTAGGAGCTGAATGCTTTAACTTAAATTCCAGATCATCCGAAGCATGCTTTACAATCTCATCTAACAATATTCGCATGTGAAAACTAATATTTTTTCCTGTTCAGCTTTTTGTTGTAATTCAC
>NW_015630689.1:0-921 GCF_001515625.1 Sinocyclocheilus rhinocerous
GCTAAGTTTTTGAATGATGTTTAGATGCTACATCTGTAAATCACTTGTTTGCTACAATAGCAAAATTAATTTGGCACCTAAAACTTGTATATGGTTTATATCCTGGTAAGAAATTTGATCTGGTTTGTGATCAGGATGGTTGTTCCTTGCAATTTAAAAGTTATGAAGGGTTTAGAAAACATTTAACTAGATTTCATTTTAGGGGTGTAGCACCAAGCAGTGGAATTGTATCTCTACAAAATCAACAAGCTCCAGATCTCAATGAAGCAGTGTCACTTGTTGTGTCTGACACAGAGCAAAGATCAGATAATGATGCGAATTTGCATGAATGTTCTTCTGTTTCAAGGGATAGTTCGAGGGAAAGGTGTGCATCGATAATAGCCAAATTACAGGGTAACGGTGTTGCAAACAGTGTAATTATGTCAGTTGTTGAAAGCAGGAAACAACATTGGTCTCAATGCAAGTCAGACATTGTGTCTCATTAAGAACATCCCTCTCATATTTGGAGATGTAGTCCCAGAGGGAGATAAGCACTGGCATTTGATGTTGCTGCTCTTACATATTGTTAATATTATCTTTTCTCCTTGCATCTCTGAAGGAATGATAATATTTTTGAAGCATCTGATAAAAGAGCATCATCAGTTGTTCAAGGATTTGTATCCTAGGAATCTAATTCCAAAACACCACCTTATGATTCACTACCCTGAATGCATCAGACAAATTGGCCCATTGATTCATGTATGGACAATGAGGTATGAGGCAAAACACAGGTTTTTTTTAAGAGAAATCAAAAAATTTTCAAAAACCTGACCAAATCACTTGCAAAAAAACACCAGCTAGCCATTGCCTATCACTGGGAGTCCTGTACTATCAAATGTATTGAGTCTGGCCCTGTTTCAAATGAACTGTTGTCTGACCTTG
>NW_015630690.1:0-196 GCF_001515625.1 Sinocyclocheilus rhinocerous
ATATCTTACTTACATTCGTACGCACATCTGCACAGTCAGCGAGCAGGTGAACAAAACACCGTGTTTCAGCGATGACTCATCTGAATGTCTCTGATTGGCCATTGCATTCATAAGCTCAACAGACTTGTGTGTGATTGGTTATAATGCAGCGCTGTACAAACGCGTCTGTCTCTGGCTCAGTGCCAGCCAAAGCGCG
>NW_015630690.1:372-512 GCF_001515625.1 Sinocyclocheilus rhinocerous
CAGAAATCTGAGGGGGCACGTGCCCCCTCACTTTGAATGGGCATGACGCCTCTGATCACACTCATATCACATCTATCACATCTTAAGAAGAAAAGGTCAGGTCCGACAATATCGTGTCTTTTTTAATTTAAATCTAGATT
>NW_015630691.1:0-478 GCF_001515625.1 Sinocyclocheilus rhinocerous
CTAAAACTATAATCAGCTATCTGAACAATCAGACCAGTGCTGCTTTTCCTCATGAAAGTTTCTCATTCTCACTTTTAAGGGCAAGATGGCACGAGTGAGATCTCAATGTGGTATTCACGCGTTGTGATATCGTTACTGTGAACACACAATATTAAAATAGCCTACACACAATATTATGTCACAATAACTGTCTTGACGAGTATCCAAGTAAACACAGTCGGTTACGTCTTAACAGTTAAGAAAATATGAATGTGTGTCAGTATAACACATCCATGCATTTCTTATATTACACTAATATTGTTAATAAAACAAAGGAAAAGCAGAGAAGCACTCACTGCTCTTAACTAAGTAACTTATGTAACTTTAATAGGTAATTGTGTATGTTTATTTCGTAAAAGCACTGTAAAATACTGTTTATTTAGGAAATTTGTAGCTTTGTATCTAATGGTCTCTCTGAGGGCTAAGCCCCCCTGAGGAT
>NW_015630692.1:0-141 GCF_001515625.1 Sinocyclocheilus rhinocerous
GCGAGCTGTCTCTTTAATACCGCGTGGTTTACATACATGTTGCTGTTGATTGGGCTGACATATTTGACACACCCACCAAACGAGAGAAAACGTATCTCAAACCCCGTTGCACACCGTTTCCAGGAAACATGTCGTTCAAAC
>NW_015630692.1:278-1166 GCF_001515625.1 Sinocyclocheilus rhinocerous
TGTGTGTGTGTGTACACTGATTTGGGATTCAGTAGAATAGTTTAGAATAACCTCAACACTAGACACAAACTGAATGCACGTCACATCTCTATTGCATTTTATCATGTTCTATAGCTGGGGTCTCAGAGACCCCGAACAGCTCACCCAAAATATTTTTGCTACTACTCACGTCAGTTATTAATTATAATCACACACTTGTATATTTTATATTATTGATCAATATGTGAATCCTTGTATATTTTATATTATTGATCAATATGTACGACACGCATGACACGAGTTGGCACAGATTAAAAACTTTTTCAAACCATCCTCTGGGTTAAGGCTAGATGGCATACAGCAAAAACTACTGGGCATGCGCACATCAATATAGCGTAATTTTTCTCACACTGTACAACAATAATTACTATGTTTGCATTATTGTAAGGGGTAGGTGTAGACGTTAATAAAACACAATTTAATAGGTAGACAATTCAATTTATTGTTAGCTTCCGGTTTTTCCTGTATCCCTTCTAGCCACAACCCTCTGGGCTCCGCGATGTTTTGGTGGAGAAACCAAGTCTGACCACCAGATGTCGCTAATGCGCACTGTGTTAAAAGCTTCGAGTAATTAACCGTTTTTCGTCACAATTTCATGAAAGCCTCAAATGGTTCAGAAAGCCTCGCTTTCCTATCACTAATTTGAATATCGAGCAGCAAGCTCATTGGCTGCTGATGTGAAAAGAAACCAATCAGCTGCGCCATGTGAATAATGATGTGATTATATCAGATTGAGTTAGAATCTATCAGCCTGCGCCATCTAGAACTTTGCATATCTCTACTAGTTTAGTCACCAAAGTCATTACCTTGCAGTCATGCAAGTAGACTGAAGCACGAGTAGCAAGTTGC
>NW_015630693.1:0-141 GCF_001515625.1 Sinocyclocheilus rhinocerous
CTCTTTCTTCCTGATATCTGCCAGGTTCACCCACAGATGTCTCTCAGTCACTACCATAGCCGCCATTGACCTGCCCATAGCAGAGGCGGCCTGCTTAGTAGCACGGAGAGCGAGATCCGTGGTGCGGCGCAACTCAGCTAC
>NW_015630693.1:907-1001 GCF_001515625.1 Sinocyclocheilus rhinocerous
GATCCCCACGAGCTCATTCCCTTCCGTGCCTCAGCAGCGAGTCCTGACCCGCGGGAAGCAGATGGCTGCCCCTCTTTCCTCGTAAAGAGAGACA
>NW_015630694.1:0-221 GCF_001515625.1 Sinocyclocheilus rhinocerous
AACACAACCCAAAACACCACATTACATATCCCCCCCCTCTAAGGGTGGCTCCAGACACCCAAACAAACACAGCCAAAACCCAACAAGTCCAGGAGGGTGGTGGAGTGGAGCCGGAACTGGGGGAGGGACGGAGGGACGGAGGGCCAGGCCCATGAAGCGGAACAGGCAGAGCAGGGAGCCATGGTGGAGCAGGCAGACTGGAGAGCCATGGCGGAGCAGAC
>NW_015630694.1:928-1111 GCF_001515625.1 Sinocyclocheilus rhinocerous
AAGGCCTCAGGAGCAGACTTGTGGATAGGAGAGGCCTCCGAGGCAGACTCGTGGACAGAAGAGGACTCTGGAGCAGACTCGTGGACAGGAGAGGACTCTGGAGAGCAGTGTGCAGCCCACACGCTCAAAATGGCGACTGCCATTAAAGTAAGGGCAGCAGAGGGCGGCAGGACCTCTAGGAGT
>NW_015630695.1:0-3286 GCF_001515625.1 Sinocyclocheilus rhinocerous
ATTTTTATTTAATACTGGTTATTTAATTCCCTATTAAACATGAATTCTTTATAAATGTTGAGAAAGAGGTTTAGATCAAGACTGTAATTGACATGAGTAATGAAGTCAACACATCAAATATGGACAAATAAAACATCTCTCTTACTGATAATTATTTATTCTCTTTTTCCAGCTCGTCTGCCTGGTCCTGTCATCAGTAGTAACACTTCACAAAATGTATCATCATCACGATCATTAGTGTCCAGTTGTGTGTTTCTGTGTTCAGTGGTGAATGTGGGTCATGTGACTCTCTCCTGGTACAAAGGAAACAGTTTATTCTCCAGCATCAGTGTGTCTGATCTCAACAGAAGTCTTTCTTTACATCTGGAGTGTCTGGATGATTCCTACAGCTGTGTGGTGAACAATCCCATCAGCAACCAGACACAGCATCTCAACAACACTGAACTCTGTCAGGAATGTGCAGGTACATCTGTGATAATATTTTGTGTTTATGTACACATTCACTCACACTAATGACTGTCTCCTTCATATCTTCCAGATGACTCTGTGTCTCTGATAGTGTTGGTCTCTGCTGCTGCTGCTGCTGGATCTCTGTTGATTGTAGCTGCAGTTGGAATCTTCTGCATCTGCAAGAAACACAGAAAAACAGATCAAAAAGGCAAGCATTGTCTACTTTAACCTACTGCATGTGTGTGTATAATGTAAAAGAATGCTCAATATTAGTTCATTGTGTATTTTGTTTCTGTTATATTTTGTTACAGTTCAGGCCCGTGATAGAGAGATCACTTACGCTGATCCGACATTTTACAAAAGACAAAAATCGGTAAGAGAATATATTTCTGTCTATGATGTTTCTGTATTATTTTAGCAGTGAATCCAATTTTAGGTGTGTTTAATGATTTACAAACACAAGCACCACAACAGACATTTATAAAAGCAGCAGATGTATGTTGATGTCTTTCCGTCTTCTACTCTGATACATTTATATTGTAGGGTCACACAAAACCATCATTTAGAGGCATTACAATATTGCCACATCACAAACACTTATATGTCATCCAAGACACATCTATTCTCTCCAAAATGTGAAATTACTATATTATAGGTGTAGCAAATTAGCTTAAAAGGGAAATATTTATAATGAATTATAACTGGTTATAATTAATAATACATATTTAGATTAGATCTTAGAATTAACTGTAGCAGAATCAATATCACAATTATTTGATCTGGCCATCCACCGAGCAGACAATATAATCATTTATCAATTCAAGGAAAGATTATTTTCCTGGCCAAGAAACAGTAGCTTTCCTACTTTATGCAGTACTAGCAGTAGTTTAGCATGTAGCAAGAATCAACATTCAGTGACCCCGTATTGTGAGCAGCACACAGATACAATCAATTGTGAATATGAGGGATTTAATAAATGAAACTATAGCTAACATACAACTAAATTAATCAAAACACATATATACAGAATAAAGGAAAGTAAGGAAAAAGAGAGAAGAAGAAAAGAATGGCAGTATTTCACATCAATTAACCACAACCTAATGAGAATCATCAGAGAATCAAAAATCACCTAAAAAGGGGCTCAAACTTAAACACGCATCTAAATAGTTGTAAATGGTTACTTGCATTGGCTTTGTTGCTGAACAAGAGTCCTGATGTGATAGACAACAGAGGTTATTGATGAGTTCTTTAGGAGTGAACTGGAGGTAATAATATACAGGATATGTGATAGGAAGGTCAAAGAAAGGTTTGTCTGTGAATGAGAGTCCATTTATATGGCATTGTGTGTCTTTCCTATGGGTAAATTAATTGAGAGTTGCTCTGCCCGCATTCCTTTGGGCAATAAAACCAGTGTTATTAGCATTGGTTGCCATAGAACCAGAGGCCTGTTCTGCCTTTTTGAGGTGTTAGCCACATTTTGGGGGAAGGGTCCATAGACCCTCATATTTGGTTTGTTGATTGAGGGGTATTTGTTAATTTTGTTAAAATTGTGTTTCTGATTGGACCAGACGCTACATAGGCAAATTAAAATGACCTAATGAAAATATTTAATCAAGCAAAGAAAGAGAGAAATACTGAAATATTATGTTCTGGCAAATTAGTTGGTTATATATATATATATGCATATATCAATTATACGTTTTTGTGCAATCTGCTTACACCCCAGTAATGGGTATGTTTACACGTGGACCTTCATGCTTATATTTTTCTAATTATGGTAAGTTTTGTACAATTCACAACATACAATTTCATATGAAATCACCACGTTGTAACGAAGTTAAATTTTTCTGTTAGATCATATTGTCTATTCTCCAAACCACTTGGAACCTGGTTTGAAAAAAATTGCAGATTTCTGCTGATATGAGTGTTACTGTAATATAAAGACTGCTCCATTTGTGTATCAGTAAATATAAAGTGAAATGCTTTTTATTTAAAAATGCTTTTTTTTAGCCTATATTTAAAAATATCTTTTAAAAAAAGAGAAAAGAATTAAATATAGACATACCGTCATGTGTTCATTGTATTTTCAGTTCTTGTATTTTGTCTTCATTGCTTTTGTCCCTGTGACCTATTTTCCTGAGTTGCCCTGATTAGTTCATTCGGTTCACCTGTGTCTTGTTAGTCATTATTCCTGCTCTTATAAATATATAAATTCTTATAAATTCTCCCCATTTCTGTTCAGTCCTTTGTTGGTGATTATTGTTGTTAAGTTGGATTTGCTTTGCTGTGTCCTTGTTTCCCTGTGGATTTACGATTAAAGACTGTTGATTGAATTCTCCTTGACTGTGCACTCATTTCAGCAGAGCTACGCCATGACACATACATTATAGGGTATTATTGGCAGGAAGAGGACATATAATAAGTTCTTGATAAATAATTCAGTGAATGTGCATTTGTGTTTTCTTTCAGAGTGCTACAGAACAGGATAATGTGGTGTACGCAGGAGTCTCAAGACGTTGATCAAGTCATCAAAATGTGATTCTGTTTTTGGATTACTAACTTTCTACATCCCAAATACAGAGGCAAGAAAACAGAATCACATGTTCTTTGTGAATACAAATATATGCCTGTCAAATGCCATTATATCATAATTACACATACACTTGAAAAAAATAAAGATTCCAAAAGGTAGTTTTCATAGTGATGCCATAGAACTTTTATTTTTAAAAGTGTCAGACAGGGCTGGACTGGAGTTAAAATTCAGCCCTGGAAAAAAATCTACGCATAATATATATTATTGAATATAGGGTAGAGGGGGGTAATCCCCCCCCCCCCC
>NW_015630695.1:3362-4942 GCF_001515625.1 Sinocyclocheilus rhinocerous
ATAAAATCAAGATACATTTTAATAGTAACTATGGACTAAGTTGACGAGAGTGATGTAGAAGTATTCACCATGAAGCTTACACTGGTTTTGTGACGGAGAGAAAACGCATTTCACAGTAGATTATCTCATTTTCAGCAGTAAGAAAAAAAGTGTTTTAAAGCTTGTTGTTTTGTAGAACTTCACAGTTATATGTGATATGAGAACAATAAGGCCTGTTGATAGAGAGTACGTGTTATTTAAGAAAAATATAATTATATTTTCAGAATGACTTTTTTTTTTTTCAAACATAGGAATAAAAATATTTGGATTTTATATTTAAAAATGACCTCAAGTTAGCATCAGGTAGCTTGTTAGCTAGCCAGTTAGCATCAGCTAACAAAATGTTTCAAATAGGCTACTACAATTTTGTAATTCATAATTATTGATTATATTATTTTTAATTTTAAGCAAAAACTGCCTGTATTCTGATTTTGCTTTAAATGTTTAAAGCAAATTGCTTTGTTTAACTGAGGGGCATTCATGTAAAACGCCCCCTTGACACAAATTTATTTTTTGTTAAAAATCTAATAACATGAAAGCTCTGGACATTTTTCATACTTTGTTTATAATTTATGTCATTGTCACTAAAACTATGATAACTTTTCCCCCACTCTACCCTACTGTATTTTTTCCACATAGAAATGCACATTTGACAGTAAAACCTTTTGAGCTATTTGATTTTGAACTGTAGGAGTAAATTAACTCCATAATAACAATAGAATTTTTAAGTTAACTGCTAATTTATGTAAGACACTGATGCTGATATTTCATCATTTCATTAACAATTAAAATTAAAATTAATTAGAACTAAACATATTTAAAGGGAAGAAAGCATTTTACTTAATTCATGGGCTTTGGGGCGAAATCCCCCAGTCCGCGATTTCTGCCGAGGGGACCCCAGCAGCAAGCAGCAGTGGACAGTTTCTGTACAGTTAAAATAAATGGAAGCAGATGTAGTTCGGTAGCCTCGAGCACTCAAGCTACAATCGCCGCACCGCTCTCGTGTTAAAAATGAGGTGGATAAAAAATCTCTCTTGTTTCACCGATCAGTCCATTACTCAACCGATCCGCTGGGAGTGTGCCAGTGCTCCTGATGGCCAGTAGGCCTATATTCCTGCATATACAAAAAAATAAAATCACCATGGCTCAAGAAACCCCTGGATTAATGATGGTCTATCCCTGTGACTATTTAAGTTTCACTCTTGTTTCAAATGTACTTTTATTTGTGTTTTGTTACATTTAAAGTTTCTGTGAGTTTATGAATGATAATATGGTAATAAAACAAGGTCAAGAGGTCAAACATTATAACAATAGCCCAGTTAACAATGTGATATTGATGGATTTTATTTAATGGCTTCTGAACAGTGTTTTTGTCTTATTTTTGTTTGTGTTAATTTCAGTATTTTTCTCAGTAATGTGTCTCTGCTGATACAGATGAATCTGCTGGGGCTCCACCTAGTGGATGAACACGTTATTTCACTAGCAGCTCCTCTGTCACATATTTAGGGCCCGAGCACCGATGGTGTGAGGACCCTATTGGA
>NW_015630696.1:0-194 GCF_001515625.1 Sinocyclocheilus rhinocerous
CAGAGCGAAGCAACTCTCCTTTCATGAGGTTTGACATCAACACACCCACAGATGAAGATTCATTCACATCACAAACTTTCTCATCGTCTGAAAACAGTGTGATTCTGCTTTCATCCAGACCATCTAGGATGAACACAACTTTACATTCTTCATAAATCTTTGAGTCCAGATCTTGAAGTTCAGGATGAAAGTCC
>NW_015630696.1:320-874 GCF_001515625.1 Sinocyclocheilus rhinocerous
GGGCTTTTCCCTCGGCCCAGTCCAGAATGAACTTCTGCACAGAGACGGTTTTTCCGATTCCAGCGATGCCTTTAGTAAGAACAGTCTTGATTTGGACTTTCTCTTCACATCCTGGTTCAGGTAAGGGCTTAAAGATGTCATTGCAGTTGATTGGATTGTGTTGTGAGCGTTGTGTTCTGGGTGTTTTCTCCATCTGTAAAACCTCATGTTCTTCATTCACCCCTTCTCTCTCTCCTTCTATGATGTAGAGCTGTGTGTAGAGTCTGTTCAAGAGAGTTTCATTTCCTTGTGGTTTGTTTCCCTCAAATAAACATTCATACTTCTTCTTTATGCTGGTTTTGTGTTGGTCTTTGACTCTCTGCAGGACTGCTTCAGGTCTTTCCTGCCTGATGTGGGTCTGATTGTGGGATGCAACTGTAGCATCTTTCTCCACACTGCTGAAATTAAAAAAAGAACAGCCAAAATGGCAATAACAGTGATTACAACGGCTGTTGAAGATTTTAAGAAATGTGTCAGTGTGGATTGTATATGTTGCATATTTTGGAGAACATTTA
>NW_015630697.1:0-409 GCF_001515625.1 Sinocyclocheilus rhinocerous
TTATTTTAGGCAAGTCCTGATGATTTGAGAAGGCTAAACTGATCAGACATAGGCTATAGGCTATCAAGCACTGTCTGCCGCTGACCATTACTTAAAAAAACAAAAAAAACTTACATATTAACGAAGAAAAAATACTTCAAATGTTTTTCTAAATGTACTTTATAAAAAAACGAAACGAAATATAGTCACTTTTTCCATTACATACAAAACTTAACTATTTTAATAGCTGAAACTGTAGTATAAGCTTTTTTTGGGAAAAGGGGAAAAAGACGGGCTCGGGCCTATATTTGAGACCCGTGCAGGGCTTTAATCCACTTCATCCAACGCTGTTTTGTTCTCATCTGTGAGCATGCTCTTGATATATGTATTTTAGGTGTGTAAATGTATAATTGCCTTTTCATTATTTTTT
>NW_015630697.1:605-2743 GCF_001515625.1 Sinocyclocheilus rhinocerous
AGAGAATGAATGTTCATTTTGTTCATTTTCGTCTGTAGTTTTTGTTCAGATCAATGCGAAAATCCACCCACATAACCCCGTTTTAAATTATTTAAATTAAGAAGGCTCGTATTGTACAGCCCCCTCTACTGGACGCATCAGGAACAACAGGGGCGTAAAACTGGTAAAACTGCCTGCTCCAGGTCTGAGCGAGCCTCTCTCTTCTCGTTCAGAGCACAATGAGCGATCCAGAGATTATGCAGCTCAGCGAGAGAGACTCTACGGTCCGCAGAACCAGAGCTGAACAGAACCAGCAGCAGCAGCGGGACAGTGATGAGGAGGAGGCCGCGCTGAACGCGCTCCAGAGCCGCGAACACAAGCCGCTGATGGGCGAGAGTTCAGCGGTGATTCTGCTGCTCGGGTTCGGGTTTCTGCTGTGGATTCTGGTTCTGATCTCAGTCCAGCAGCTCATCATCAGCAGCCCGGGACACTTCAGCTCCGTCCGCGCCAGGTATACTTTACCATAGTCAGGTGGGAATACCATGGCACTTTGTTTACGATGGTATTGCATAATCACCTTACTATTTACATGTCACTTCAAGAATACGGTAATAACATGGTAATACCATACTGGTAATAGCATACCATACACCATACTGCAATGGTTAAAACAAAAAATCCTATAGTGTCTTTATATTATATCACGATTGTTTATGGTTGTGATAGACCCCCAAAAACTTTTAGTAGACCCATATATGATTAACAATAAGAATTGTAATTGTTTTTGTGTGTATTTAAAAAAAAAATTTAAATTCTAAATTAAGTAAGCAGTAATAATTATATTTTTGATTCATTTTTAATGAATTATAAACAAAATAGTCAGTTGTTTACATATACTGTAGTTTCTACTGTTATTGATACCCTGGTTACTGATATGTTTTTTTTTTTATAACAGTTGTGGTTGATGAAATTTACCACAGTGTTATCATGACAACTCTGATGTATTGGATTAATCATAGCTACCATGGTAAAACTGATGACTTATGAGAACTATTTATCAACTTTAAATCATTAATAGCATTAAAATAATCTGGAGGGATAATAAGAGATACATTTTAGTAACTATATTGTTTTTTTAATGTCATATAGTAAATATCTCTAGCAACATATAATAAGTCACATGAATGTATTTAATTCAATGCATTGTATGCTTTAAACAAGAAAAAAAGATCTTCTAATGCTTATTTTTGCACAGCAAATATCTCTTTTTTTCAAATCTCTCTAAAGTTGGCATTAAATGATAATTCATGTTTCTAAATGTATGCTATTCATCTTATTGTGAATGTTTCATACATCCATAAAGTAATGAATAGAATATAATAGAATAGAATAGTGTGGATAGGATAGAATGTAATACTAGAATAGTCTTTATTGTCATTATACACAGATATAACGAAAATCTTTTTGGCTTCTCCGCTTCAATTCAAAAACTTGACAGAACACAACCCATATCTGTAAATAAATAACAATAGAATAAACACAGTAAAAAGGCTGTAGCACGTGTGTGAAGCTGTTATGTTGTGAATCAGGAAGTAGTGATGCAGGGTGTAACTAAAAAGGTGGCATTATCCGGTGAGGTCCGGTTGGGGAGTTACGGAACGATCTCATATCGCATAATCTTATTTACTGTTTCTCCTGAACTGCATCTTTCTTTACCACACAGCGCCAATCCCGCCGTGCAGTCAGTTTCACTGGTTAAGGTTAGGGTCAGGTGTGGGGTAGGTTTAGGGGTTAGCATTTTTGTAGCATAATGTAGGAAATCAACACTTTTTAATTGACACAACCTGTAGCATAGTGTAGGAAATCAACACTTTAATTGGCACAACCAATAAAATCTTTAGAATCAGCTGTGGGGCAGAGTTTGCGCTGAAGTGGATTGGGAGAAAAATTGCGCATGCGTGTCATGTGCCTGTCTGTCAATAGGAGGAAGCCACGCCCTATTTTGGAGCTCCCACCCCCATTTGGAGATCTCCGGTCTGCAGTTATACCCTTCTCAGAATTTGGGCTTTTTTGATGATCCCGCCTCGCGGTGATGACGTCATCACTAGCGCACGGTTTTGTAAATGTAAGCTATTATTTTAAATTATAGACAAGCTCAA
>NW_015630698.1:0-822 GCF_001515625.1 Sinocyclocheilus rhinocerous
TTCACTTTTTTACAACTTTGGAATCTAAAACATGGGAATTGATAAGAATTTAAATCAATCAGCAGAATCAGAATGGATAAAATTCAAACAATACCCAACCCTAGCCACATGTTGTGAAGTTCACTGATTTATGAGCATTTTATCAACACTGATCAATTGATGGCAAAATGTCCATACTGAGAGAGTATGTTCCAGGTTTCTGAAAAGACTAAAGATTTGTTTTCTTTTCAAAGTTTGCCTAAAATGAACCATATCATATCTCTTTGGAAAAATAAAAATGAACCATATCATATCCTTCAATATCTCTTTGGAAAAATAACTTTGTAACTTTTAAACAAGTATTGAAATGAGTTCAATGTAGCTGTAGGAGTGTTACATAAAAAATAGGTTTGGTAACATAAAAGCTCTTAATTCCAAAGATAATACAAGCTAATCTGTATATTCAGTAGGTTGCATTAGTGGCATAAGTTGACAATAAAACAATGCATTTACTTTTTACTAAAAGTAAAAGCATGTACTTTCGTACTTTTACTTAAAGGGGTCATATGATGCTGCTAAAAAGAACATTATTTTGTGTATTTGGTGTAATGAAATGTGTTTATGCGGTTTAAAGTTAAAAAAACACATTATTTTCCACATACTGTACATTATTGTTTCTCCTCTATGCCCCGCCTTTCTGAAACGCGTCGATTTTTACAAAGCTCATCAGTCTGAAAAGCGAGGTGTGCTCTGATTAGCCAGCTATCCAGTGCGTTATGATTGGCCGAATACCTCAAGCGTGAGACGGAAATGTTACGCCCCTCACCATACTGTGATGATGCC
>NW_015630698.1:1311-1455 GCF_001515625.1 Sinocyclocheilus rhinocerous
TAGTCGTGTCCATTTTTGGAAGGCCAAACAAAGTAGTTTCGCTTTCACAATGAAACAGCATCACACACTGTGGCCTTGAGTGAGGGGAGGCCGGAGGCGTAGAGTGAGCAGCGGCCTAGAGTGAGCGGAGGCCGGCTTGAGTGA
>NW_015630699.1:0-796 GCF_001515625.1 Sinocyclocheilus rhinocerous
TAAATGATTGTCTTTTAAACTTGGTCCATGCAACGCCTGCGTTTCTTTGTTAAGAAGAGGGCACGTTTCAGTTGGGTTTCAGAAAGGCAGGAAGCAGATGTTCAATGGGTCATGTGGTGTCACGCTGTGGTTTGCTGAGTTTGATTGAATCACGTTATCACTGTTCTTTAGGTCCGTTGTTTTAACCGGGAGGGATTAAATTAGCCATTTCCTGTGCATATATAATGGTCCCATGCATAAGCGATCACGAGGTATCTCTCCACTATATGTTGTGACAGAACTTTTTAGTCCTTGATACAAAGAAAGCTTTGTTGTCTCCTGATTGGATTAGGTTAGACCTCGTGATGAGTTGATTCAATGGTGTATCTGTGTCTGTTCATGATAGCAATTCTACACTGCTTTTCAATAGGTACCAGTCCAGCCTTATGTCGTAAAGAAAGTAATTATGACAGACAGAAGTGGCTGCTTGACTCACCAATCAGATAAAAATGGAGCTGGATTTGGCATAGTGAAGGCTATTTCATTAACCAACTAGGGGGAAAGGCACAACTGAATTATTGACAACAATGCTGAACTCTATGGGGAAAAGAAAAAAAGAAAGAGGTAGACAAGATGTCTAATAGAAAAAATGGCTGATAATATAAAAATATTGGTCACTCCATCTTGTTTAATAGTAATTTTCTAGGGCTAAATTGAATAAAATAATAATAAAAAAATTACTCCAAAATCATGAAATCACATATGCTGTCACCACTGGGGATAACAAGATGGAAATGTTGATGGCCATGGATCCTAG
>NW_015630700.1:0-1009 GCF_001515625.1 Sinocyclocheilus rhinocerous
CTGGAGATCGTGTCTTAGTGCGAAACTTGACACCAAGAGGTGGGATTGGGAAACTTTGCAACTACTGGGAAGATGTTGTACACACAGTAGTGCGTCAAGTGGGAGAAGAAGGTCCGATTTATGAAGTGAAACCAAAACAAGGAAAGGGAAGATCCCGTGTTCTTCACCGTAATCTCTTATTGCCTTGTGATTACCTACCATTGGAGGTTGAACTCGGGAAGGACTCAAAGATAAAGAAAACAGTGAACAAACCAAGGTTAGAAGACCAAGATGAGTCTAGTCCAGAAGAAGGGGAGGATGAAGACGGTGATCACTACTACTTACCTGTGGTTCAGCATCAGCAACCTGTGGAAGAAAACAGCGAGTTAGATAACACATACTTACCTGATGTCCCGCCAAGTGAACCTGAAAAGGAAAGAAGAGAAATTGATCAAGATGTGACGAATGAATATGAAACAACACTCCAAATGGAAAATGAAGGCTTATCTCAACAGGAAGTAGATGCGATGAATGCAGAACAACCTGAAGTAGAACCTGATGATGTGGCAGATGCTCATGCAGCTCCAAACGAAAGGAACAGTGAAGGAGAACAGAGGTACAGATGGCCTAGGAGAGAAAGAAGACCACCGAAAACATTTTCATATGACTACTTGGGTACTCCAGCATGCTATAGCGTAGGGCACCCAAACACAATATCATTTCACCCCACACCATATGAAATGCAGAACCTTACACCATGGACTTACCCAGTGTCACAGTATCAGCCAGCCAGTATATTTGCATACTGAAAAGACTCTTGAGATTGAAAAAAAAGGGGTCCCATTTGTAAGAAGTAAAAGGCTATGCAATGTCTAGTATGTTCCTTTATTGAAAAACTGTAAACACAGTTAGCATGCAGGGCATACATAAATTTGAATTTGAATTCACATATTACACAGCTTTAACTTGGAACAAGTAAGTAAAAAAAAAAAAGAAAGAAAACGAAACAGAGTAATGTCGGGACGACATT
>NW_015630701.1:0-2104 GCF_001515625.1 Sinocyclocheilus rhinocerous
TGGAAAGGGTTCAAATACACAAAAATGCTGGAAAACCAAATAATTAGTGGGAGCTGAAGGATGTTTCTGAAGAACAGCAGACAGTTTAACTGTTCAGGACAAACAAGGGACTCATGAACAACTATCACTAAACAAAAAAACACTTTTGAAACTTTTGAACGGGGTCATTTTTATAAATTCAACTATTATTTTCTCTTGTGGACTATATGTAAACATATTTTATGTGAAATATCTTATTCAGGTCAGTACTAAATAAACGCAGGTAACACTTTCTATGAAGCCTGTATTTATAACACATTATAAGGGTATTCTTAAAGTATTATAATGAATGCATAATGTATTATATATATATAAAAAAAAAATAAAAAAAAACATAATATGTTGTATCATCTCATAAATAACCATGACAACAATTATAATACATTATAAAACTTACTTATTTGTGGTTATAATTTTTATGAGTATGATTATTTATAACATGCAATAAACACCATGTTAAGTCCACGTAATTTATAATGGATTATAAGTCTCATATCTTGACATTATTTATTTAAGATCTGTACAGTACCTTACTGATATTACAGTAAATATAATTAAAGTCAAATGTGCCATATTACACATTCATCTGATCAGATATCTGATCTTATGGCTGTTTAAGAAAAAATATTATTATTATTTTTATTATTATTGTTGTTGTTATTATTTATAAGTGGTCTTTGTCTGCTTTAAGTAAAGTAACAAGTTATCAATGGCAAGATATGAGACTTATAATACCTTATTAACGATGGGAAATATAATCCATTGTAAGTTAAGTGGATGCATTGTGTTCATTGTGTATTATAAATCATCATACTCTTAAAAGCTATAACCACAAATAAGTAAATATTATAACGCATTAAAACTGTTGTTATGATTACTCCCGAGATACATATTATACGATTTTTTATAATACATTCACTATAATGACTTAAGAATACTCTTATAATATATTATAAATATGGGCTTCATAGAAAGTGTTACCAAAAACAACATGCATTTTGTATGATCCCTCATATTTTGGTAAAATAATGATCATTTTGCAGATTATACGGGGTGTATGTAAACTTTTGAGCTCAGCTGTACATGTGATCTAATGGTTTTTAACAGAAACAATTCAGGTTTATACTCACTGGATTCAAAGAGCGCTGAAATCAGCATCAATATGACAAAGAAACATTCAGAAGGAAAGACGACGAATCTCAGATCTGCCATCATACGATCACCGTTCACTGAAAAATAATAATGTTATCACCACTGTCTTGAGAAATGAATTCAATTGCTCCAGATAAATGCAGGTGAATTCAGCTCATAAACGTTCAACACTAAAAAGGTGATTTCTTCCTCAGATATGTATTTATGATAAAGTGTATGATGTTCATTCACCAGTTTTGAGGATCAGTTCAGTTATCAGAGCAGCAGAGTTCAGTAACACAACACCGACTGATCCAAACACATACACAGCAACATAACGCTGGAAACCTGTGAATCAAGGTTAAACATGTACATGAACTTTAGGAACATAAACATGTTAATACACTCACTAAAACAATGTTTTAGTTTAATTAATATTTAATTACAGTATCACTAAAAATGAGGCCACATTGAAAAGCACTATAGAGGTGCACCCCATTATTCTGCAACATATATAAAGTTATGTTTGAGTCTTTGTTTGCTCGATTTAATTATTTCATTTCTTATTAACTGTGTATTTAATCTGTATGGTGTATGATATGATTGATTTCAGTCCTTCATTCTTCTACAGCTCATCTGACACATATTATCTTAAACTATTGTGTTTATCTATTATTCATATTTGACTTCGTTACGGTGGAAAACTACAGTGTGTTCAACTGATAATTACTGGACTAATGAGATTAATCCAAATTAATCTGCTATATCACAGGTGCTACATTGTTTAACATCATGAACCAATTTCATACAGAAGAGATTATCAAAATAGATGATCAATACTGTACCCAAATTAATCAATTCAAATGTATATATATTGAAATCATCTGTGAACTTCATGAATGTCCAGAGTATCTGCAGAAACACAATCACACAG
>NW_015630702.1:0-260 GCF_001515625.1 Sinocyclocheilus rhinocerous
GACTGATTCCCTTAGTAGACTATTTAGCAGTGTGGAAACTACTGCTAAATGTGTCTCAATGGTTCCTGCGCACTGTAGAGAGAGGCTACAGAATCCAGTTTGGTTCTCCTCCGCCTCTTTTCAACGGGATTACTCCCACGCTGGTGGGCCCCGAGCAGGCTCTGGTCATGGAACAGGAAGTAGTGACTCTTTTGAGGAAGGAGGCCATCGAGCTGGTCCCTCCTCATGTGAGGCAGTCCGGGTTCTACAGCCGGTACTTC
>NW_015630702.1:755-921 GCF_001515625.1 Sinocyclocheilus rhinocerous
AAGACTAAACACCAAGAAAAGTGTGCTTTCTCCATTACAGAGGACCACTTATCGTGGTGTGGGATTCGACCACGATGCAGGCACGTCTGTCCACTGCTCGGATCGAGTCAATCCTCACGGCAGTCAAGAGAGTGAGAGAAGGCCAGTCACTCACTGTCAAGCAGTT
>NW_015630702.1:1202-1315 GCF_001515625.1 Sinocyclocheilus rhinocerous
GACTCAGCTGCTCGGATTGATTTGGGCAGGTCATTCCACCAGGAGGGAACAGTTAACGAATTCGCCATTGTAACAAACGTTTGTAGTCACAGGAAGAAGGAGGCGGGAACCGG
>NW_015630703.1:0-1653 GCF_001515625.1 Sinocyclocheilus rhinocerous
AATTATAGCATCATTAGGCTGCAAAAAGGACCTTGATTAGCAAGTTTGATTGGAGCTAATGGACCTGTCCAAATACCCACAATTGTGTAGTTACATAACATATTTCCTGTATTTGGCCCAAGTGTTCAAGTGGGCATGAAGACCACAAGTGTGTGTGGAACTTTTCATTACCCAATAGGACACACTTTCAATGTTGTAAAAATGCAAGTGTTTGCAGAGCTTTATTTTGATTTTCAATACTGTGCATTTTAAAATAAACTTCTAAATATCTGTTCAGTAGCCTCTATAACAGACACCAATAATTGTGGTGCTTCTAATTAAGTGATAAAAATGCAGTTTCAAATGTTGTAGTAAAATACACACTCATCTTTGCACTAATAAAATGTGCAACACTTTGTTTTACAGCTAAATTATATGTAATATCTAATTAATAATAATATTTAACTTACACAAGAAACATGTCTGTGACATCTTGCAAGATCTCTGCAAAAAAATAAGAAATCCAAAACATGATGCATGTGTACTTTTAGTGTGGATTTAGTGACTTTCAGGTTTGTGGTCGTTTCCATGACTTTGCCTGCTATTGCCCTGGAGCCTGAGCCTCACAACACTTCTGATCAGGTGAGTGAGCCGGCAACAACTCATGACGCCGTGGGATTGTTAGTGGAGTACAAGGGCAGCCCTGCCTACACTTCTACTGCTGAGGGTGAGCTGCTGCTGGCCTATGCAGCATTAACTAATATTTTGGAAGAGTTTGATCCCTTGTTTCTCCCTTCTCCACTGACTCCACCCAGCCTTGTGTCTCCCGAATCTCCTGCGTCTCCTGAGTTCCTACGCAGCCTCCCTCTCTCACCTCCTCTTCCAGAATCTGCCTGTTCGTCTGTCTCGCCTCTTCTGGCTCTTCCCTCTGGCTCAACCTTGGTAAGTCGTCGAGCTGCCTCCACAATGGGATTCCACTCCTCTGACTTCACCTCGTCCCTCCATCCCTCTGGCTCCGTCAGACTCCTCTTTCCTTCTTCAACTCTTCCTCGGCCCTCTGGACATCCGGTGTCACCCTGGCTCTCCATCTGCTCCGCTCCACCTGGTCAACTGGTCTCCCAGGTTCTCCCAGAGCCTTCATCCTGCCTGGTCTCTGGACCACCATCTTCCCCATGGCTCCTCCCACCCTCCCCTCCCCCATGGACTGTATTATTTATTCTGAACTAATTATGTAGCCCATATGAAAATGTGCATTTCTCTATTAAAGGCATGTCCATTAGCCTACTCTGGAGATGGCCAGTCAGCATCAGCATTCGGCAACTTCATCTTTGCAGCCGACACTGACTGAGAAAAAACTGTTCAGTAATAAATAATGACAATGTCTTCTTTTTCCCCGACGCATTCATAATCAATACTTTTGCCGGTGCTGTGCGGCAAGCTTTATGCGACCACTTGAGCATGGAATAGGCTATGCCTAAATGCCTATATATTAAAGGATGGTTATTATATTAATCAATTTCAACGTGCAATTAGTCGGGGGCAGGCCTACTTGGCACAAGGAACCGATCCATTTTTTAAATAAAATGCTATGACATTATGAAACTTTTAAAAATTATTTTTTTTATGTAGGGGGGTGCTATGGGGGTGCTTTGGTCTTTCTTGGGGGTGCTGGAG
>NW_015630704.1:0-587 GCF_001515625.1 Sinocyclocheilus rhinocerous
TGTTTTTGCAAAGGAAACTCAAAATGACACATGTAGATGCAAAAAAGGACAATTTTACTCGCCTCACTTATAATGCAATAACTCCCGTTTAGAAGCTGTTATTTGAAAGATTATTTTTTCTGGTACATTTTGGCATCTAGTGGCATCAAACAAAGTAAATTGCAAAGAGCTGGACCTAACAGAACTTGAATTACAGATTTTCAAAATAATATATATTTTTTTAAAATCAAAAAGCGCCTATGTTTTTTTTGTTTATTGTAATATTTGAAAAATATATAATGTTATTTATAAAGAATTACACTCATATTTTGTAGTTCAAAGGGTTTTCTTTACAATGAAATGAAACCATTTTTCATTTCCTCCATTGTATGTGTGTAGGGTAAACATTTGAATTTGAGTATGTCAAATTTAGGCGAAAATACCAAAAAACGCTCCAGAGCTTAAGGGGTTAATAATTCTGAATGGATCTCTATATATCTATATACAGTCAGATTAAGGCAACTTAATATTTCTTCGTTTTGTTATACTGGGATAAGTCATATTGGGATTTATGGTAAAATTGTTGGAAGTGGCACAGGCCTACCTAG
>NW_015630705.1:0-2525 GCF_001515625.1 Sinocyclocheilus rhinocerous
ACACTCACACTCACACTCACACACACACACACACACTCACACACAGACTCACACACAGACTCTCACACTCACACACACACTCACACACACACACACACTCACTCTCACACTCACACACACACACACACTCACTCACACACACACTCACACACAGACTCACACACACACTCTCACACTCACACACACTCACACACACACAGCTCTTATGTAACACCGCGAGCGGTTCCTCTGGCTGACCTCACCGTGCTTCGACATGCACCTGATGAAAACCTGCAGCTCAAACCATTAGCGTCCTGCGGTCTCATCATCTTTTCCGCAGGCCGGCCGCATTCCTGCTCTCTTCTCAGAGGAGAACGTCTAACCTTTCCAAGAGCGGAGCTGGCCGGAAAACCAGAGCTCTCCCACCGAAGCGCTCGAAGAGAGAGAGATGAAAATAATCACGCACACAGAGAGAGAGAGAGAGAGAGAGAGAGAGAGAAAGAGAGAGAGAAAGAGAGATGAAAATAATCACACACACACAGAGAGAGAGAGAGAGAGAGAGAGAGAATGTTCCAGTCGCTTTACTTCAGCTGAGTGTGACCGCAAACCCTCGTCAACACACAAGACACTGACAGTGTTCCAGCTGAAGTCATGATCTAACACACACGAACACGCCGACCGTTAACACACTCCATCACACCAGTCATATTACTCAAACTAGTCCAAACGTCAAGTTACATTTATTTATATAGCACTTTTGGTTTCAAAGCAGCACCACAGAAAATAACAATGTTTATTTGTATTATATTTTAATTTCTTCGCGTGCTACAGTCGCATTCAACAGATTACAGCTGGACGATAATATAGTTACATTTTGTAACAATATAAACAATCAAACAGCTGATATCATATTACATGAATATACATAAATATATATATATATATATATATATATACACAGTATCTCACAGAAGTGAGAACACCCCTCACATTTTCGTAAATATTTTATTATATCTTTTCATGTGACAACACTGAAGAAATGACACTTTGCTACAATGTAAAGTAGTGAGTGTACAGCTTGTATAACAGTGTAAATTTGCTGTCAATTTCAAACAGCTGTTTTCTATGTGAATATGTGTTAAACTGTAATTTATTTCTGTGATCAAAGCTGGATTTTCAGCATCATTAATCCAGTCTTCAGTGTCACATGATCCTTTGTTATATCCAGTGTTAGATCCAGTGTAACATTATAAATGTCTTTACTGACACTTGATGAATAAAAGTATTAATTTCTTTAAAAAAAATAAAGAAAAAATGTACTGACCCCCAAACTTTTGAATAGTAGTGTATACTGTTACAAAAGTTCTCTATTTCAAATAAATGCTGTTCTTTTGAACTTTCTGTTCATCTGTGAATCCTGAAAAATAAAATGTATCACGGTTTCCACAAAAATATTGTGCAGCACAACTGTGTTCAACATTGATAATAATCAGAAATGTTTCTTGAGCAGCAAATTAGCATATTAGAATGATTTCTGAAGATCATGTGACACTGAAGACTGGAGTAATGATGCTGAAAATACAGCTGCGCATCACAGAAATAAATTACAGTTTAACAGATATTCACATAGAAAACAGCTGTTTTAAATTGTAATAATATTTCACATTTTTACTGTATTTTTGATCAAATAAATGCAACCTTGGTGAGCATACGAAACTTCTTTAAAAAAACATCAGAAATCTTACTGATTATTCTTCCGCAGGCTTTGTTACGCTCCTCGTTGGTCTCTATGGTGATTAATTATTCTGTTTGTCTGTTTTGTATCTGGTTAGAAACTCTCTGCTCATTTCCATAATCACAATAGTGTTTGTGTGTCAGGGTTGACCTCTGACCCCTGCCTGTGCCCCCGCAGCTGAAGCCCCGTCTCCTCCTGACCTCACACTTCTGCTCGCAACACTGCTGCAGCCAATCAATGCTGATCAATCAGGAAATTCGTTGCTTACCATCTTATTATTGATTAGTCTGGGGTGTGCGGTGCAAATTATTACAGTTAAAAACAAATTACTTTTATTGGTAACACCTAGTTTATATTTATACTTTGTATATACTGAACCGTTTGCATGCAAACCATGAACAGTATTTTTCTTAAAGGAACAGTTCACCAAAAAAAAAATACAATATGCTGAATGGGTGCCGTCAGAATGAGAGTCCAAACAGCTGATAAAAGCATCACAATAATCCACAAGTAATCCAGTCCATCAGTTTAATCAGCTGTTTGGACTCTCATTCTGACGGCACCCATTCACTGCAGAGCATCCATTGGTGAGCAAGCGATGTGATGCTACATTTCTCCATTAAAGGTGACATATCATGAAAATCTGGCTTTTTCCGTGTGTAAGTGCTATAATCAGGTCCCCGGTGCATCAACCAACCCAGGAAATGTGAAAAAGATTAACCCAATAAATCGAGTAATTTTGGTAATCCTTTCTCAGCAAGCTTGTGAAAAAACAAGCCGCTCAGATTTCACTCCCCCGTGACGAAGAAAG
>NW_015630705.1:3266-5013 GCF_001515625.1 Sinocyclocheilus rhinocerous
AGTTTAATCAGCTGTTTGGACTCTCATTCTGACGGCACCCATTCACTGCAGAGCATCCATTGCTGAGACACTGATGCAATGCTACATTTCTCCAAACCTGATGAAGAAACAAACTCAGCTACATCTCGGATGGCCTGAGGGTGAACACATTTTCATCAAATATATACTTTTTGTTGTACTATTCCTTTAAGGTGCACTTATCAGTGAAATCAGTCATGGTGATCGGTGCAGATACACGCTGATATGCAGCACAGTGAATCTGCACCTGATGCAAACCCAAAAAACAGCCGTTCGAGTCTAAACACTAATGAGGCTTCATCCTCAGCGAGATTCCCAGCACTTCCTGTCATATTGGCATGGTTACTTCCCATTAACACAGGAAGAGGAACAAGAACCGAGCCGATTAGCAGACCTGCAGGAACATTCATTTCATTTATCAGTCTGAATGAATCATTCATCCCCTCAGTTTATTTCCCTCAATGTGACTCTAATCGCTTCTTCAGTTTAACAATTGATTATGACTCTGTGTGGCTGAGCCGGCGCTACAAACTCCTGTTAATCGAGAGGAAACACTCACCCGCTGTTAACCCTCTAACCAACCCAAAAACAAACACTGAACATCACTGTCCTATACTTTACAAGTCTGACATTTATTTTTTTTTACAAAACATACAAACTCTTTATTTATTTATTTAAATATTTTATTAATAAATACATAAATATAAATAATTTTAAACTAAATAAAAAAAGTATATGTAATTAAATAAAACAAATAATTATAGATATAATAATATAGATATATTATTAATAAATAATAATAATGCAATATAATAATAATAACAATGTACTAAAATAAGTACATAAATAAATAAATAAATAATAGTAATTATTATTACTATTATTATTGATGATGATGATATATATTAATATTGACAACAACTTAAAAAATTCATATATATTTAAATAAATATAATACTACATATTAAAATAAATATATACATATAATATATCTTAAAATAAACAATTAAATAATTAATATTAATAATAAACATAATAACAACAGTACATAATAATATTAATCAATAAATATAAACATTAATAAATAATATTATTAATTAATTAAATAAATAAATAATTATAATTATTGTTATTATTATATCAACTCTGATGTTAGTGTTTAATACAGTTAATAATACAATTTAATAGCAGCCGATTTAAAGGGGCCAGTGCAGAGCCCAGAACCACACAAACTCAAATGAATATTTCACATGCATTTATTTATTTATTTGATAAGTATCAGTGTAATATGCAGGATAATGTCCAGGCAGCCGCTTTGTGTCGAGGGTTGATCAGCCTGTCAGGGTTTATTCAGCAATAATAACTGACATAATGACCGTACATAATCCTGCTCATCTGTAGTTCATAAATTAACAGATTCTGGTTATCCATTAAATCATGGAGAAGTGTCATGTTGATGACGTCTATAAGTCTGAGTATCTTGCATTTTTTTCTTCATCCTAAAGAAGACGAATGACAGCATCAAACGCTCCTCAAAAACAAACAATGCAGCATAAATATAGATGAGCTCACGTGTTTTACAGCACTGCTGCAGATCACAATGATTGACCAGCCGAACACTCATGAAGTATTATTTATTTAATATTCATTATTTAAATATTATTATTATTTATTTTTATGTGTAGCATTGTTAATTTAATATATACTTTTATTATTATTATTTAATATA
>NW_015630705.1:5177-11657 GCF_001515625.1 Sinocyclocheilus rhinocerous
TATATATATATAATAAAAATGTATATTAAATAAATTACACTACACATTATTAATAAATAAATAAATACTACATATTAAAATAAATAAATATAACAATAACAACAATAATAATATACTACTATTGTTTTACAGCACCGCTGCAGACTGTTATGTAAACAAGCCAAACATTTAAGCAGAATGATGTGAATCCTGCACAGGCCTCTACTGTCCACAGACCCACGTGACACTGGACACAAAGGAGGCGTTTGATGTGTCCTTTTACTGCATTAAATTAGGCCAGACTCTCAGGAATACTGAGGAGGAGCATCGTGTGTCCAAACACGCAGCTGTAAAGGGCTGATAGAGCGGCTCTCACCCGCACGCAAACACATTCTGCTGCTCAAACACTGAGTGTTAATTACTGCAGCAGAGCATCTCACACATCACGCCGTCACACGACTGAACCACATGCACTGGAAACCGCTTCAAATCATGCATGTCAACAACTCAAAGCAGATTCATGCATATTCCAGCTCATATTCATCTGTGCACGTTATTCCAGATTAATTTCATTCACTTATTCAGTTGCATTTTATTCATCATAGGCTAATTTCAAGATCAAAGACCGCAACATGAGAGAGCGCGGCATTAGCACTGGAAAGATAAGTCAGTCTCACTACTTTTAATGAAGATGATGTGCGTTTCATTTTTTTGTGGTCCAGCCTAATGGAACACAAGTTGGATGTTTAAGCATCATCATTATTGACACTAAACTGCACAGTTTTTCTCAATTATAATATCAAACCCTCTAAAGTAAGCAAAGGCTGCAGTCATGCAGTGTCTCTTGGACAATACTCAGCTACTCATCCGCGGCGATGCGTGTTGCATTAGAGCTGTCATATCTGACTATACCATGTCATATAGCCTATAACACGCTCTCACACGTTTATTATTTTAACATTTTGGGAGGAGTAATATTTACATACGTGGTTTCAACAACCAGATGCATTTACACTTGTCCAGTTTCATCAGGAATGCGTCCCAGATCAAAAGTGGTTTGAGCGATCGGATTTAAATCCGTCTCGAAAGCGTTTCAGAGGGCATTTACACCTGGTCTTTTCACCATCGGATTGCTATCGTATCAGAGAAAACGCATGAAGTGACCAGGTGTAAACAGGCCTTAGAATTAACATTCAGACTACAAAGAACACTCACATGATTACAAACACTCCTGCTCAATGCTATAAACACAGAGAGATGAATGAGCGCTCAGTGTCATCAGACAATCACTAAAACAACAGCAAACAACAAACAACAACTACAAGAGCAACAACGGCGGCGGCAACAACCATGACAACAACATCAAACAAACAATAAACAACAACAACCAAAAAAACAACAACTACAAGAGCAACAACGGCAACAACAACAACCATGACAACAACATCAAACAAACAAAAAACAACAACAACCAAAAAAACAACAACTACAAGAGCAACAACGGCAACAACAACAACCATGACAACAACATCAAACAAACAAAAAACAACAACAACCAAAAAAACAACAACTACAAGAGCAACAACGGCAACAACAACAACCATGACAACAACAAACAACAACTACAAGAGAAACAACAGCAACAACAACAACCATGACAACAACAACTACAAGAGCAACAACAAACAACAACTACAAGAGCAACAACAACAACAAACAACAACTACAATAGCAACAACGGCAACAACAACAACCATGACAACATCAAACAAACAATAAACAACAACAACTACAAGAAAAACAACAGCAACAACAACAACTACAATAGCAACATGACAACAATATCAGACAAACAATAAACAACAACTACAAGAGCAACAACGGCAACAACAACAACCATGGCAACAACAACTACAAGAGCAACAACAACAACAACCACGACAACAACAAACAACAACTACAATAGCAACAACAACAACCATGACAACATCAAACAAACAATAAACAACAACAACAAACAACAACTACAAGAAAAACAACAGCAACAACAACAAACAACAACTACAATAGCAACAACAACAACCATGACAACAACATCAAACAAACAATAAACAACAACTACAAGAGCAACAACAACAACCATGACAACAACAACAACAAACAACAACTACAAGAGCAACAACGGCGACAACAACAACTACAAGAGCAACAACGGCGGCAACAACAACAATGACAACAACAACATCAAACAAACAATAAACAACAACAACTACAAGAGCAACAGCAACAGCAACAATGACAACAGCATCAAACAAACAACAAACAACAACTACAAGAGCAACAATGGCAACAACCATGACAACAACATAAAAAAAACAATAAACAACATCAAACAAACAACAACTACAATAGCAACAACAGCAACAGCAACCATGACAACAATATCAAACAAACAATAAACAACAAACAACAACTACAAGAGCAACAATGGCAACAACAACCATGACATCATCAAACAAACAATAAACAACAACAACAAAACAACTACAAACAAACAAACAACAACAAGAGCAACAATGGCAACGGCAAACATGACAACAACATCAAACAAACAATAAACAACAACTACAAAGCAACAACAGCAACAACAACCATGACAACAACAAAAACAAACAACAACTACAAGCGCAACAACCATGACAACATCAAACAAACAAACAATAAACAACAAAAACAACAACAGGCTCGCTAAGAAACAAAAAATTATTTTAGTACTTCAACTTAAACTTATTTCCGTGAGTTTTGCAAGGCAATATTACATTTTTTTTTCCATTTAATATTTTATTTTAACTTTATTTTAATGCACAAAAACATTTATTGTAATTATTATTATTAATACATTCATATACCATTATATATTATAAAAAAATATAAATAAATATATGTACTGTGTGTATATACATATCAATAAATATATATAAATAACTGTTTTACTAATTAAATACACTGATGTCACACATATTCATCTAAAGTGTGTGATTTGTTTTGCATTTTAAATAAAAAGAAAACAATCACCCGAGACGAAGTACGCTTCAGTTGTGTCTGTTGGAGTGTTCTGCAGTACAGTAATTAGTGGAGCTGTTAGTCTGTGATTTGTAGCTGGCGTTTCACTCGTCCCTGTAAGAGCCGCTCTTGTGTTTCATACATGAGCTAATGAGTGTTGTGTTACTGTCTGTGAGCAGCACAGAAATAGAGCAAACCATCTCAGCTGTTTCCTTCAGGACCGGCTTTATTTACTCTGAGACCACGACTGAGACGCTGGTGAGACGGGGAGACGTTCAAGTTCTGAGATCCTGCCGTCTGATGCCTTCATAGAAATGTGTTTTGTGCAATTACACAGAGACAGAAGAGGAATGATGGAGGAGTGAAAGAACGGAGCTGAGATCAGCGTTCGGAGCCGCGCGTCTCTCCAGGGACTCAGAGTCCATGTCATCTGACAGCCGTCTTCACACCGCACTTTACCAGCGATGAGAGCCACTATCAAACTTTAATGGGGGTTTAGAGCAGAGCTGAAGAGCGCAGACAAAAGCTGTCTGATGCAGAATTTTCCCTCAGACAAATAAATGTCTTGATCTCACTCCTCAAGCTGATGACGTTTTTTCAAATGATACACATATAGAGGTTGCCATCTCCTCCTCATGCTTAGAAAATACATAATAATAATGACAATAAAAATAATAGGCAATAACTTGAATTATTTATAATTAATAATACATTTATTTATTTATTATTTATTTTTTGTTTGTTTACATATTTTTTGCAGGAACTTTTGTGTGTGTGTTTGTGTAGAGACAGTGTGTGTGTGTGTGTGTATATAGAGACAGAGAGAGGGAGAAAATATTTATTTACTTATTTATTTATTTATTAGTATTTTGGCAGAAATGTAGTGATTCACACACTCAAATACGCTGTTGGGAATGAGGTCTTAGTAGATATTTCTCTAAATCTGAAACTATAAATGCGCTAAACACAGTAAAGAGGTCTTGCATTGCTGTGGTTATGGCCTCATTTCTATTACTTATGCCACAGTTCAACTATATATATATATATTTTTTTTTTCACAAGGGCAAATAGAAAGCAAAAGTTAATGTTCATATTTCAGCAGTCAGTTGTCTCAGTTGTGCTTTACTCATCAATGCAGTCACAAAAATGATAACTAATAAGTTAGTCGGACATTTCACAGCACTCTGAAGCAGAAAACTCAAATTTAATAGACTCCAGATGTTTAAATGATCAAAAATAGCAATTCAGTAGATGTTAATTATTAATTTAACTGCGAGTACAGTAGACGTCCGTGTGCGTGAGCAACGACCAAATCCAGACAGAAACCTGCTATCTATAGAGAGATCCAGAAACTTGTGATGACAGACGGCAGATAAAACACTGCAGCAGAACACACGAACGCTTTCACTCGCATCATAACTCCAGAAAACAGAGGGAACGTTCCTTCAAGAGCAGAGGACGACGATTCGTTCTTCACACGGCGAGCACTGAAGACTCCGGTCCATTTATTACACAAGTCTTGTTTTCCAGTGTTAAACCAGCTTCATTCACACGTCACTCTGACCAGACTGTGATGAAAGAATCAGATTTCATTGGATTTCGATTCACAAGCTTGTGATTCGGTTTCAATCTTGATTCAATTCAATTCAATATTGATTAACTTGGATAAAGAAATTTTTTTTTTTTTAAATCTCTCTCAACTAATGCTGTAAACTATACAATAAACCCTGTCTCTCAACGTTTTTAGAAAGTATTTTAAATATTGATAAACATTACTTTAAGAATGTTTGCCCTAACATTTATATACCTTTTAAGAAACATTATTGAAAGTTGAGAACGTTCCCTGTCAGCTGGGATCAAAAAACTTTAAATACTGAAGAACAGATAAGTTAAAATCAAATGAATATGTAATATAGTGCATATATTTATCAAAATGTAATTTTTTCTAGCTGACTATCGAGTGTATGGTCATTGAATGTCTTAAATGTGACGTTACGTGACATTATTGATCACAAGCATTATTGAACACCGGTTGATCGATTCCATGATTGATGATTGATTTCAGTTCTGATGTTCGTTCGTGTTTATTTGCTGCTGTAACTAGTAGTAAAGATGCTTCAGTACAGCATCTGTCAGCACACATTAAAGAGCAGCAAAAACACATTTAGTGAGTGAATTTCATGATAAAACTGACAGAATTTGAAAGCTGAGACAAAAGTAACAAAGCACAAAGATTATTGCGATTATTGGATGGCAGGAGCTAATAATGTTTCATTCTGACGTATCAACTGAAAACAGCACAGATCGATTCTTGGGATTTAAGGACTGATATCAGTTCATGAGAATAAGAATTAATATTTACCCCACCCTGTCATTCGGAGCTTAAAGTGTCGTGTGTTAATGATGGGAATGATGCTGTGAGCAGCTGCAGGAATCAGACTGTCAAAACAGAGCAGAAATCCAGAGAGATTCGTCCCGCTGTGAACAGCAGAGCTCCAATAAAGACCTCAGCAGGTCATGCCATTAGAACGCACAACCAGCTCACTTCATCCACATCACATTCTGAACACTCAGTAGACATGTATGCTGTCTAGGGGTTGACCGATATGTGTTTTTTAGGGCCAATACCGATTATTACAGATCAAGTAGACCGATAACCGATATTTTGAACCGATATATGTGTCTGGTGTAAAAATGAAAATTAATGTCAAAGTTAAGAATAACAAGGGCTCTGACAAAAACTTTTGTTAAATGCTTTTGAATTATTTTATCTGCTAATCAGTTTTGAAAATGGCTGATACCGATAACCATAAAATGCTTCATATCGGCGCCGATAATCGGTCGACCCCTAATGCTGTCCACTTCATGCAAACATCTAAATGAATTAAATAAACAATACTAAGTCATGACAGACTGAAGGTCTGTGTTCAGTTCAATAAACGGCGACTGAAAGCTCTAGGGAGTATTAGAGCCCAGATTTCACTGGAAGTCTATGGGATTTGATCGAGTCAGAACAAGATGAAGGTTTTTACTGTCAGCTTGGGTTGCATTTTAAAATTACGTTCTCTGGTTGTGGTTTTTAAAAACCCTAATGCATGTTTACAACAACAGTTTTTACATCATTTCAGGATCTGCTGCTTTGTGCAATAATAACTGTCTGACTACTATTTGCTTTAAACTAGGGCTGCACGATAAATCGCATGCGATATTTAACGCGCATCTTGTCAGAAAGCCGGTTCTGTAATCAGCGGTAAATCTTCATCACCTGCGTGCTTTCACATTGAGCAGCATTAACTACACAGAGCCGTTGTTCACTGACGAGCTGTGCAAAACCACGTTCATATTCGCGCGATTTTTTGCGCAGCTTGTCATATATTAAATTAAATTATTTAAATAACTGAAAAGATACTTTAAAAATGAAACTAAAACTGCCAGCAG
>NW_015630705.1:18896-19480 GCF_001515625.1 Sinocyclocheilus rhinocerous
GTTCTGAGATCCTGCCGTCTGATGCCTTCATAGAAATGTGTTTTGTGCAATTACACAGAGACAGAAGAGGAATGATGGAGGAGTGAAAGAACGGAGCTGAGATCAGCGTTCGGAGCCGCGCGTCTCTCCAGGGACTCAGAGTCCATGTCATCTGACAGCCGTCTTCACACCGCACTTTACCAGCGATGAGAGCCACTATCAAACTTTAATGGGGGTTTAGAGCAGAGCTGAAGAGCGCAGACAAAAGCTGTCTGATGCAGAATTTTCCCTCAGACAAATAAATGTCTTGATCTCACTCCTCAAGCTGATGACGTTTTTTCAAATGATACACATATAGAGGTTGCCATCTCCTCCTCATGCTTAGAAAATACATAATAATAATGACAATAAAAATAATAGGCAATAACTTGAATTATTTATAATTAATAATACATTTATTTATTTATTATTTATTTTTTGTTTGTTTACATATTTTTTGCAGGAACTTTTGTGTGTGTGTTTGTGTAGAGACAGA
This sequence comes from Sinocyclocheilus rhinocerous, assembly GCF_001515625.1. Lineage (NCBI taxonomy): Eukaryota > Metazoa > Chordata > Actinopteri > Cypriniformes > Cyprinidae > Sinocyclocheilus > Sinocyclocheilus rhinocerous. Next base: position 19,411 of record NW_015630705.1, read on the forward strand.
GACAGAGACAGAGAGAGAGAGAGAGAGAGAGAGAGAGACAGAGAGAGAGAGAGAGAGAGAGAGAGTATAA
>NW_015630705.1:20187-52334 GCF_001515625.1 Sinocyclocheilus rhinocerous
TATATATATATATATATATATATGTGTGTGTGTGTGTATATAGAGACAGAGAGAGGGAGAAAATATTTATTTACTTATTTATTTATTTATTAGTATTTTGGCAGAAATGTAGTGATTCACACACTCAAATACGCTGTTGGGAATGAGGTCTTAGTAGATATTTCTCTAAATCTGAAACTATAAATGCGCTAAACACAGTAAAGAGGTCTTGCATTGCTGTGGTTATGGCCTCATTTCTATTACTTATGCCACAGTTCAACTATATATATATATATTTTTTTTTTCACAAGGGCAAATAGAAAGCAAAAGTTAATGTTCATATTTCAGCAGTCAGTTGTCTCAGTTGTGCTTTACTCATCAATGCAGTCACAAAAATGATAACTAATAAGTTAGTCGGACATTTCACAGCACTCTGAAGCAGAAAACTCAAATTTAATAGACTCCAGATGTTTAAATGATCAAAAATAGCAATTCAGTAGATGTTAATTATTAATTTAACTGCGAGTACAGTAGACGTCCGTGTGCGTGAGCAACGACCAAATCCAGACAGAAACCTGCTATCTATAGAGAGATCCAGAAACTTGTGATGACAGACGGCAGATAAAACACTGCAGCAGAACACACGAACGCTTTCACTCGCATCATAACTCCAGAAAACAGAGGGAACGTTCCTTCAAGAGCAGAGGACGACGATTCGTTCTTCACACGGCGAGCACTGAAGACTCCGGTCCATTTATTACACAAGTCTTGTTTTCCAGTGTTAAACCAGCTTCATTCACACGTCACTCTGACCAGACTGTGATGAAAGAATCAGATTTCATTGGATTTCGATTCACAAGCTTGTGATTCGGTTTCAATCTTGATTCAATTCAATTCAATATTGATTAACTTGGATAAAGAAATTTTTTTTTTTTTAAATCTCTCTCAACTAATGCTGTAAACTATACAATAAACCCTGTCTCTCAACGTTTTTAGAAAGTATTTTAAATATTGATAAACATTACTTTAAGAATGTTTGCCCTAACATTTATATACCTTTTAAGAAACATTATTGAAAGTTGAGAACGTTCCCTGTCAGCTGGGATCAAAAAACTTTAAATACTGAAGAACAGATAAGTTAAAATCAAATGAATATGTAATATAGTGCATATATTTATCAAAATGTAATTTTTTCTAGCTGACTATCGAGTGTATGGTCATTGAATGTCTTAAATGTGACGTTACGTGACATTATTGATCACAAGCATTATTGAACACCGGTTGATCGATTCCATGATTGATGATTGATTTCAGTTCTGATGTTCGTTCGTGTTTATTTGCTGCTGTAACTAGTAGTAAAGATGCTTCAGTACAGCATCTGTCAGCACACATTAAAGAGCAGCAAAAACACATTTAGTGAGTGAATTTCATGATAAAACTGACAGAATTTGAAAGCTGAGACAAAAGTAACAAAGCACAAAGATTATTGCGATTATTGGATGGCAGGAGCTAATAATGTTTCATTCTGACGTATCAACTGAAAACAGCACAGATCGATTCTTGGGATTTAAGGACTGATATCAGTTCATGAGAATAAGAATTAATATTTACCCCACCCTGTCATTCGGAGCTTAAAGTGTCGTGTGTTAATGATGGGAATGATGCTGTGAGCAGCTGCAGGAATCAGACTGTCAAAACAGAGCAGAAATCCAGAGAGATTCGTCCCGCTGTGAACAGCAGAGCTCCAATAAAGACCTCAGCAGGTCATGCCATTAGAACGCACAACCAGCTCACTTCATCCACATCACATTCTGAACACTCAGTAGACATGTATGCTGTCTAGGGGTTGACCGATATGTGTTTTTTAGGGCCAATACCGATTATTACAGATCAAGTAGACCGATAACCGATATTTTGAACCGATATATGTGTCTGGTGTAAAAATGAAAATTAATGTCAAAGTTAAGAATAACAAGGGCTCTGACAAAAACTTTTGTTAAATGCTTTTGAATTATTTTATCTGCTAATCAGTTTTGAAAATGGCTGATACCGATAACCATAAAATGCTTCATATCGGCGCCGATAATCGGTCGACCCCTAATGCTGTCCACTTCATGCAAACATCTAAATGAAATATCGCATGCGATTTATCGTGCAGCCCTACTTTAAACTCCAATGAAATTCTGGTAGCATATTAATTAAGGCCTTTATACTGTAAAAAAAAATATATATATATAAATAAAAAAAAGATTATTTGAAGTTGTAAATAAAATAAAGATCATTACATTACATTTTACAAGAAAATACTATTTCAGTCTAATAAAATCCTCCATCACTGTGCTACAAACATCAGGGAAGATTCCTAAAATTAAAACCAATTTAAGACCAATTATAGCTAAATAGACATATTTAAAAAAATAACTAAAGCACATAAAATTACAAAAACTTCAAAAATAAAATGTTTTTATTACAGAAACTTGTATTTTAAAATTCAGAAATAACAAACAAAAATTAAAAAATACATAAATATATATATTAGAAATAAACTTAATTTTAAAATTCTAAATAAATGAAGCACTAAAATTACTAAAACTTTGTTAAATGCTTTTGAATTATTTTATCTGCTAATCAGTTTTGAAAATGGCTGATACCGATAACCATAAAATGCTTCATATCGGCGCCGATAATCGGTCGACCCCTAATGCTGTCCACTTCATGCAAACATCTAAATGAATTAAATAAACAATACTAAGTCATGACAGACTGAAGGTCTGTGTTCAGTTCAATAAACGGCGACTGAAAGCTCTAGGGAGTATTAGAGCCCAGATTTCACTGGAAGTCTATGGGATTTGATCGAGTCAGAACAAGATGAAGGTTTTTACTGTCAGCTTGGGTTGCATTTTAAAATTACGTTCTCTGGTTGTGGTTTTTAAAAACCCTAATGCATGTTTACAACAACAGTTTTTACATCATTTCAGGATCTGCTGCTTTGTGCAATAATAACTGTCTGACTACTATTTGCTTTAAACTAGGGCTGCACGATAAATCGCATGCGATATTTAACGCGCATCTTGTCAGAAAGCCGGTTCTGTAATCAGCGGTAAAAAAATAAATTCAAGCTAAATAGAAATATAAAAAAAATAACAAAACCACATAAAATTACAAAAAACTAAAAAACAAAAATACTTTTTTTATTAAAAAAGCTTGTATTTTAAAATTCAGAAATAACAAATAAAAATTAAAAAATACATCATTAAAAATATATATTAGAAATAAACTTTAATTTTAAAATTCTAAATAAATGAAGCACTAAAATTACTAAAACTAGACATTAAATACAAATAAATTAAAGCTAAATAGAAATGTTTAAAAAATAACAAAACCACATAACAAAAATACAAAAACTCAGCTATATTAGAAATCAATTAAAAAAAATTAAAAATGTCTGCTTTTTGAAGTTTCAAGATTGTTTCTTGATTGTTTCTACACCAATTTTTTTCAGTCTATATAACGCATTATAAAAGTATTTTAATGCATTAATTGTGCCTTGTATGATCTCATGAATAATGGAAAGCACAGATATAATACATTATAATATTTATCTATTCATTGTTACACCTCTAATGCGTAAAAAAAAACAAGACAAACAAAAGATTTCAGATGCAACAAGGAATCTGCAAATATTATAATGCATTTTAACCTTGGTTACAATTATTTATGAAAAGATGCATTACAATGTTTGATCATGTTGAATACCTTTATAATGCATTACACGTAAAGATTTCAAGTAAAGTGTTACTGAAAATCTCTGCATTTTTAAGAGCAGGTCTAACGCAGGAAATGAACGTCAGTGACCCTGTCAGAACAAAAGGACAATCGTCATCTCACGCCGCTGTCACTGACGCATTAATCACAGGAGAACGAGACACCTCTGCTGTCAAACGAAGACAGACACACGCCTGAACGACCCGGACAGAGCTTCAAACCCAGAAAAAAACAGACTCAAACTGAGCAAAAACATGCAATTTGCTGCAGATGCTAATATTCATTTATTCTGATGCTCGTAATGTAAATCAGTGAGATCTTTGTAACAGTACAGCAGATACTGACGTAAAATGATCTAAATATCAGTGGTCTCGCTATATCTCCAGTAATATAAGATGAGATTGAAATGCTCCAAACATATAATGCAGTGATCGAGAGCTGAAGAAATAAAGGCTCCTCAGAAGATGTGAGATGTTCTGGAGGCTTGTGAAGATCATTCCTCCGCTGAGGAACAGTGAAAGTAAAGCTTCTGGAAACAAACGCTCCTCAAAAGATCCTGAGGATCAGATTTGAGACTCTAAAACATGATTGATGGAGAATCAAGTAAAGCTGAGCTGCTTCAGTCCAGTAAGTGTTCATCTGGAGATATTACTGCAGTTATTCTGACCTTTACTTGATCAAAATCAGTCAAGATTTGACACGAGAAGCTCCAGCTGAAGCTGGACGTTTGTACGATTACACTAAAAGAGCTTTTACTGGATAAAAAAACTCTAAACTATCAATGAGATGACAGAAGGCATGGAGGAGTCATGTTGATCATTTAAGAGGCCCTACAAATGTGCATATCAAATATGATTCAGTAGCTTTATAGGGTTAATTTTTCATGCAAATATCATGAGAAATTCTTACATTTTGCATCTAATAGTGGCGTTTGTGTCAACTTTATTTCCAAGCATGACTTCTGAAAGGCTTTCATATCCTATCAGAGCAGATATCAGACTTCAGACTTTTATTCTCTCACTGCAAACTAGTGGACGATCAATACAGGTTTATAATGGCCAGTGCGGATCCCGATGACCAGAAAATATGTGACCACAAATACACTTTGCACACCTCGTTATATGGCACATTACGCTTGTGGAATCTGAACCTGCCATTCATAACAATCTACACATCCATCGCTCCATGCATGGTTGTTAATTGCATATTTGTGATAATTTAGCTATTTGTGATAATGCTTTCAGCTACCAATAAGTGCTTGTGCTCTCAGCTCAGTGGAACATATGTTTAAATTAATTCAGCAATTTTCCCCTCGACCAGCAAATTGCATCTGTGCCAAATGCACGCTGTTCTGTAAGTATGAATGTGCAGCGTGGGCTCTGCGTTATCAGACGAGCCACAGCACATACAACCCAAGCCAAGCACCAGTCCTGCCTAATGCAGCGTCAGCGCTCTGTCCTGACCTGTGATCACACGTTACTTCACACTTCAGTGAGTCCTGCTGCTCCTGTGGGACTGAGGGGCGTCTGCGTGTTTGACCGCTTCAAACACAACAATAGAGCAGCACAACAATAGCAGAGCGACTCAGAGAAACATCTAGCCATCGCTCCATGCCACAGGAAAACATCCTGCTACTATAGCAACAGCCAATCGCAATTGTTAGATAATAACATCATTGCAATTCCATACAATATGTACCAGGGGAGAGTCTGAACATTATATATTATTAAATCACGACATATTCCATTTTACTTCATCATGAGATGATTTAAACACAACCGAAGGAGAACATATGCAGACTTGATTATGCGTTTCCTTCACTATTCACTACAATTCATCCATTAAAGGAACAGTTCACCCAAAAATGACAAGTTGCTGAATGGGTGCCGTCAGAATGAGAGTCCAAACAGCTGATAAAAACATCACAATAATCCACAAGTAATCCACAGCACTCCAGTCCATCAGTTAACATCTGGAGAAGACAAAAGCTGAAACTAATCCAGCATTAAGATGTTTTTAACTAAAATACATTGAGTCTATAATCCATAATAACGCTTCCTCCAGTGAAAAAGTGTTCTGGTGTGAATCAGGAGAGAAATCTGCACAGATCAAGCAGCATTTAAACAGCTCAGACCAAAAACAGCTGAAAACCTTGAAGATGCATGTAGAGAAAACAACAGCAGAGCATTAGCTGCACCTGAGCAAACAGTTCAGACTCCATCATATTTCTCCATCACGCTCATGTTTACATTAAAGCATCGTCTCTTTCCCAGCTCGAGCGTCTCTGTCTGATCTCAGATGCGAGAATCAAACTGCAGTGACGTCACCAAACACTGACAGCACCAGAGTGCAAACTCCAGACTTTCTCTCACAATCTGTGCGTTAAAACAAGTTCAAGACGCTTTAACATGTAAACTCGGTATGCGTTATTCTGCAACGCTGCCACTCGGTCTGTCCGAGACCTGAAGCTTCTGGAAGCGATGGCAAACGCAATCTGAGATGATGTTCGAGCAAAAGCACAAGAAGCGCACAAACCTTGACCGGGGAGCTCCGCGTGGCGACGGGCAGATCCCGCACCGCTGTCCCCGGGGACGAAGCCAACACACCGGCCGCGCATCCCGCCAGCGCCGGTCTCCCTCCTCCGTTCCTCGGGCGCTGTTTAATCCCGTCCAGCAGGCGCACCAGCAGGATGTTGGCCGGCAGATCGTCGACCGCGCAGTCCACCAGGACGCGGCACTCCGGGCAGCGCAGCTCGTGTCTGGAGCTCACGATGTTCTCCAGGCAGCGGCGGCAGAAGGTGTGCTGGCAGGGCAGCACTTTGGCGCTGGTGTCCAGCCGCTCCAGACACACCGAACACTCCAGTAGATCCAGCAGCGACGACTCGTCCATATTTTCTTCTGGTACGCAACGCTGTCGTCGACGCGCAGGCGACGCGAGTCAACTTGGCCCGCATGTGGTCATACTAGTGTACGGAGAACTGCTCGAGACATACCGACGGAGCGCTGCGAGGAGCGAGCGCGTCTGCTGCTGTTGCTCGCTCACACACACACACACACACACACACACGCGCGCGCAGCTGTGGGGAACCGTGAGGTCACGCGCGCGCCATCAAGCGTGAGCTTCTTGTAGCGCGCGTTACTAGGGCAGGTTGTTACTGTCGACTGATTGATTTGATCAAATCTCGATGTTGTGCTCCAGAGCCAATGATTCCCCAAATCACGCTGTTACTTCACTCACTGATGATCAAACTGGGCCCTTAGCAACGCCCTAAAAACCACTTACAGCGACTCTGCAACCGCATAGCAACACCCTAACAACGCTGTATAATTGCAAATGCATTTCTACAACAAAAAAAAAAGAAATCTAGATTTCTCAGTCAAATGTTTTATGGCGTTACTTGAATGATTTCATGATTAAGGAGTAGCTAATTTAATGAGTAAATGATTCTTTTGTATATTTATGTCATGGAAACGCCTTAACAACTGCATAAGCAACGCATTGGCAAATACCAGTTTTTTGTTTGTTTGTTTGTTTTTGCACAGGTAAAGTACCATTTTCATGTTACTTAGGAAATCTAAACATCAACATCAACATTTTCAATTTTATATGTACAGTCAGTCTAATATCATTTAAGTTGAAATTACATGTACAGCCCCTTTTTTTTTTGTGGAAATTCTGCCTCTTTTTTTGATGGATGATGGGTTTTACAACTATTTTTATTCATATAATAAGTAGAGCGTACTATAGTTCCGTGCTTTGATATTGATCTGCAATCAATCAATCGATCGCTGTTTGTTTCCTTTGCGTTACTGAGGCGCCATCTGGTGGTTAGAGTTCATATCTCATGCATTCGTATAAATGAGGTTTAATGTTTATAATCCTGATGTTTCACATGCTCTGAGTAATTACAAATCACCAGATCATCGTGTAAAGAATAAACAGTTAATTCAGAAAAATAATCATGTCGTTTGTGTGATTTTTAAACAGGCAACTAGCGCCATCTGTTGAATTTTTACAGAAGTGACACAAACTCTTGGTATGCACGAGTGCACGAAAAAACATTGTTTTGCATCTCATGCAGTATCTTATGTCGTGTTAAAATTCATAAGTGCTAGTTATCATCTTGAGAATGTTCTCTTAGTGTGTGAACGGAGCTGAACGCAAACAGACGGTCTGAGCTGGAGCTGGACGTGTCCCGTCCTGCCCGATTCACACAGAACTACAGCACTTCGCATTTGCAGCCAGCCAATCACACACGAGGAGATGAAGCTCTTCTCTCATTCTGACCACCCAAGAAGAGCTGAGCTACTGCTGAAGGCCTGTGCATCAAAGCAGATTCCCTCCACACCCTCCACCTGAGCCTCAGCAAACATCTGCTGTCATCTGCACTCAGGCAGCGCTCTTGTTTAGCAGGACGTCTGTCAGGTTTCAATGCGGCTGAGCAACACTCCTGTTTGTTTCCTATACAGAGTCAACGTTTATTACATACAGTATAATGTTGCAGTTTTGTAGCATAACCTACATTATTTAAAATGGAAGTGGGTCTCTTAAATACGGAAGCCCGTTTCTGCTACGGAATAAAAAATAAAAAAATTGATTGTGACCGTTTCTCTCACAATTAATTTTTTTTTAAAATTCTGATAAAAAATGGACAGACATAACTCTGAGGGGGGTTCCGAATTGTGAGATATAAAGTCACAATTCTGGCTTTTTTCCCTGTAATTCTGAGTTTAAATCTCGCAATTCTATTTTTTTCTCGCAATTTAAATATCTCACAATTCTAACTTTTTTCCTCAGAATTCTAAGTTTGCATCTAGTAATTCTATTCTTTTACACCACGGAATTAAATATAAAAAAGGTACTTGCAACTTTTTATCTCACAATTACAACTTTTCTTCTCAGAATTGCAAGTTTATATCTCGCAATTCTAAATATTTTTCTCAGAATTCTAAGTTTGCATCTCACAATTCTATTTTTTCTCGAAATTGAATTATCTCACAACTAACTTTTCTCAGAATTCTAAGTTTACATCTCGCAATTCTATTTTTTTCTAACAATTTAAATATCTCACAATTCTAACTTTTTCCCTCAGAATTCTAAGTTTGCGTCTCGCAATTCTATTTTTTTCACCACTGCATAAAAAATGTAAAAGGTAATTGCAACTTTTTATCTCACAATTACAACTTTTCTTCTCAGAATTGCACGTTTATATCTCGTAATTCTAAAATAAACATTTTATCAGAATTCTAAGTTTGCATCTCGCAATTCTATTTTTTTTCACCATGGGATAAAATTGCATAATTTTTTATCTCACAATTACAACTTTGCTTCTCATTATTGCGGGTTTATATCTTGTAATTTTCTTCGCAGCATTGTGAGTTTATATCTTGCGATTACAAGTGATGTCTTGCAATTATCTAGCAATTCTGACATTTTTTCTAAGAGTTGCAGGGAAAAAAGACAGAATTGGGAGATAAAAAGTCGCAATTATTTATCCTGTGGCGGAAACAAGCTTCCATCGATTAATGACTCTGCTTTAATAGCAAATAATCTCCATATCCAATCATTTCACCATCATTTCAGACTCAGAGTTCTGCATGTGTCTCAGGCACGCCGCGTCCTTCAGCCTGCAGAAGTAGGTTAGCTGATGCTGCCATCTCCATGGCAACCATTCTTTGCACCCCTGCTGTGAAGTTGTTACCAAGTGACAGTCGCCAAAACATTACTGTTTCAAATATATCATGTTCAACTTTTTTGCACTACAAAATGATGCATGAATGTGCAAATACAATCATTTATGAAAACCGATACAGAATCACCCTGCGAGCGCCTTCATTTGGTTCTAAACGAATCCTTGTGGTGGATATCGGTTTTCTGCACCGCTGAGCTTCATGGAGCAGATTTTATTCATTCTTCATTGCGTTTAATTGCGGGCGGAAAAGCACATTTCAAAGTGCACATGAAAGAAGGGGAAAATGCACCAAAAAGAAAGCGTTCCTCGGGGAAAGTACAAGCGTCACACCTGTTTCACTAATGCATCCTCTCCTATCAATAGATAAACAAGTCAATAAATTATCCTGCCATCTATGCGTCCGTAAACACTTGGTAGAACATCATACATCTCTTGCACATCAATATATATTATCAAAATAATTACACAGCTCCGATCAGAAACAGAAACGAGCCGGTTTGATCTCGCTTTGATGCTGCTGCTTGATCTTCTCTTTCTTGCAGTTGTGTGTTTGTGCCGCTGGTGGGCAGCAGTGAATCTGTAGAGACGCTTGCATACCTGTCTCAGGTTCATTCTGGGCGGAGAGCATCTTTGAGTCTCGTTCGAGGTGGAGCCAGACGCCGAAACGAGCCTGAAGCGCTTTAAGAGGCGACGGACGCTCCAGTGCGCGCTAATGATCCGATTCACTGCGATGATCTGATCCCAGTCCAGAGTTCTGCTCGGAGTCTCGGAGCGGATCGTGCTGAAGAATCTCCCGGGTTTGTGTCGAGCTGAAGCGCAGAAGCGCAGACGCGTCTCCGTCAACCCGCAGGTAAAGGCGCCTCAGGAATGCGCTGCGGCTTTTTTACCGACAGGGAAATTCCTGCTTCATTGAGATGCACACGGACCGTTGGTGCTCTCATTCTCCTGCAAACATGCGTTTACAACACTTAGCTGGTTAGTTAGGCTTGTTAAATCAGTTTGTGCGCTCTGGAACTTTGTGCAATAGGCATTGGCGTTGATTGCGCTATGTAAATTATTCTAACCTAGTGAAGGACTAGTTCTGGGAATGCTTTGGCTGTCCCATGCGGAGATGAGATGTGGGGGAAAGTCCTGCATGGAGATGAGGCATGCGCTTGCATGCATGCGCTTCTGATGTCTCCGTGACTTTGAACTGCGGCTGAAGGAGGAAATAAGCGCGAGCGATCCGAGAAAAACATTACTGATGAGCGCGCGCTGCTGGAATCATTATTCACAGAACGAAGCCAGTGGAAATTAATTGCATTTCCAAAAGCAACTTTATGCTCGCAGGTTAGGAGTTTAGGAACTTGCGATCATAGTTGGCTAACGATGCTTTTGGGATTATTTATTGATCTACACTTGTTATTGTATTCTTTGCGGTTGCATCAGTTATCTCAGTCTTGGCTTTCCTAACGCAGCTGTGCAATTTCTATTCGTGACTAATCTGGGAAAGCTCACACGCGCTTCGTAATAGAACTTCTCCGATGAACGAATTGCCCCGCATATTGAATCTTTCTGAAAACGGTTGTTTTATTGGCTACACCTCTGCAGATCGAGTCCAGACATCAGAAAAAAGCACAGTGTTCATCAGTTTGCAATTTGAGATAACGATCGCAGTGTTTGGCAGGCAAAAATACGATCTTTCCTTTGAATCAACTTTGTAATGAATCAGTTGAAATGACTCGTTCGAACCGAATCCGTAAAAGCCGTAGAAACAGCGATGGGCGCTTTTCATTCTTAATTTACAGGTTCCTAATAGTTGATTCATCATGATGTCATTTCCTTCTCAAATTATGTGTTTAATAGCGTTCTGTGGTGGAAATGACATTAATAATTTTGTACTCAAATAACTACATCTTGTTGAGGCTCATCATGGTTGGCATTTTATGTATCCCATTAAATTTGACAATATTTTTGACAACATTTTTATAATGAATTTTCATTAGGATTGAAACAGGTAAAGCATTAAGAAGGCATTTTACTGTATAAAAAAAAAAAAAGCCAAATTAAATGATGAAGGCGTGGGGAAAAGTAATGTGACCTTATAATGTTGAAATCTCTTAGTTTTAATTAAAATCAACCCCTAAAAGTGGCTGAAGTTGAAGAAATGCCTCTATATTCCCTGCTGTCAATGCAGAAGGTCAAAGGTCAGATCACAGCAGTACGTGATGATCTGAATCATCATGGTGGAGGTTTGTGATTCTCTTATTGATATTTAAGTGAATTGATATGCTGTATCTGAAGCACGGCTGCTGTTGATTGGCTGTAAATAGAGTTAATGATGGCTGTTACTCCGCCTCTTTTTCTTCTGGCGCTTGAAGTGTCGGTTTTACAGTTTAAATGAACTGCAGTCATGTTGTGTTTGGGTCATTTTGACCCGGAGAGGATTTTCTTTTTCCCAAAATGCTGGTTAATGTTATCAAATTGTAGAACAACTTTAGAAAATGTCTTTGGTAATTATTGTACTTTTTTATTGTACCTTGTTGCACTTGTGGTGTTCAAAAAAGACCAGCCAAATTGCGTATAAATTTCTCGTAATGCTGTATTATTAATCTTGGATTAAATCTTTTTATCAACTTGTTTTCTTTCAGTTAGCACCAGTGTTGTTTTAGTATAAATGATACTACTATAGTCTTAATATTTTAAATAATTTTTTTAAATATATTTTACATTTTAATTTTCATTTTAGTTAAAGTTTTAGTAATTTATTGGGGGGTTTTTTTATTTTTTTTATAGTAGTAGTTGTTTGTATTTTTTTTTTTTAGTTTTAGTTATTTTAGTACATCAGGTTAAACTAAATTAAAATGATAAAATGAAATTTTGCCTTAGCAAAAAAAAAAAAAAAAACTGGAAAATAAATGTAACATTTATTGAAAAAAAAAAATAAATAAAAAAAAAATTGTGTTTGTGTTGCATGTTTATTTTATTTCAAGTAAAAACTTTTTTTATGGTTTTGATTTCATTTTAGTTTTAGTTATAGTCATTTTACTATAATAACCCTGATTAGCACAGGTTTTGTATTTCTTTTTGGAACTGATTGATCAGTTTTTGAGCAAACGTTCCCAAAATTATCCACAAATAATTATTATTTTTTTCACTCCAAAACTGAGGTGCATGAGCTCAAATCAATGCGGCCTGTGATCAATCAGATCCAAAAAGAAACACAAAACCTGTGCTAACTGAAAGAAAACAAGCTGATAAAAAGATTAAATCCAAGATTTGGAGATAATATAGCATAATGAGAGATTTACAAGCAATTTTTAAAAGGCTGGTCATTTTTGACTGGAAACACCAAATTAGGTGAAGTATTTCCAGCAGCACAAGGGTTAATGCTAAGAGAGATTTAACCTGGTCAGACAGAAGCATTGAGTCTCATTGTGAACACACACACACACACACACACACACACTCAATGCCTGAAGGAGGATATACTGTAGGGTTGGCCATAAGTAAACTCTGAGCAGCCAGAAGCATCAGCGCAGAGAAAGGAGTGATTGATGAGACTCTGTCACGTCGTCTGAAGGATGAGAGGAATCAAAGGCTGCGGTCACATGAAAAGACAGCAGAGCTTCACTCTCCTTCAGCTGCTGCCGAGCAGCTTTTCTCGGGCTTTGCTTTGCTTTCATTGAAAAGCTGTAATTAAAATCATCAAAAGGTGAGGAGTGTTTGTGCTTCTCAGTAAAGTCAGGATGCAGACAGAGCAGCCCAAAAACACCGGCCTTTGTGCTCGTGTGTCAGTCGAGCAGAACCACCAACGCTTTTCAGCGCCATCAACATTTATAGGTTTGCTTTCAAATGAAAGATAATTGTTTTTCAGTCGTTTCAACCAAACAGTTGTTGTAGTTGTGTTTTTTTTAGTTTTCCTGCTATTTTGTTTTGTCATTATTATTATGACTTATTTTTTCGTTATTATTTCTTATGGTCGTCTTATCTTACCATTTTATCTACTATTGATATATTTAATGTACAACGTAGCTGACCATGTTTCACTGCAAGTTGTATTCTGTATGTAACTGTAATGTATAACTAATGTAAGAAGTAAGATACAGTAAGTCTAGTTGAACATAATCAAGGCATGTTTTACACTATATGTAATAGAAGTTTATTTCCGCGACAGAAATAAAAAATAAGAAAGGTAATTAAAATTAGTTTATATCTCACAATTTGGACTATATTCTTAGAATTCTGACTTTTTATCTCAAAATTCAGACTTTTTAATCATAATTCTGAGTTTATATCTCACCATTTGGACTTCCAACAAAAACAAAAACATCGAGATAAAACTCAGAATTGCAAGATGTAGAATTGCGAGATAGAAAGTCAGAATTATGAGATAAAACAGAATTGTGAGATAAAAACTCAGAATTGCAAGATATAGAACTGCGAGATATAAAGTCATAATTGTGAGATATAAACAGAATTGCGAGATAAAAACTCAGAATTGCGAGATATAGAATTGCGAGATGGAAAGTCAGAATTATGAGATAAAACAGAATTGTGAGATAAAAACTCAGAATTGCAAGATAAAGAATTGTGAGATATAAAGTCAAAATTGCGCAATATAAAGTCAGAATTGTGAGATATAAACACAGAATTGTGAGATAAAACTCAGAATTGTGAGATATAGAACTACAAGATACAAAGTCAAAATTGCGAGATATAAAAAGAATTGCAAGATAAAACTCAGAATTGCAAGATATAGAACTACGAGATATAAAGTAAAAATTGTGAGATAGAAACAGAATTGCGAGATAGAAAGTCAGAATTATGAGATAAAACAGAATTGTGTGATAAAAACTCAGAATTGCAAGATATAGAACTGCAAGATATAAAGTCAGAATTGTGAGATAAACAGAATTGCAAGATATAATGTCAGAATTGTGAGATAGAATTGCGAGATAGGAAGTCAGAATTATGAGATAAAACAGAATTGTGAGATAAAAACTCAGAATTGCGAGATATAATGTCAGAATCGTGAGATATAGAATTGCAAGATAGAAAGTCAGAATTGTGGGAAAAAGACAGGATTGCAAGATAAAAACTCAGAATTGCGAAATAAAAACTCAGAATTGTGAGATAAAACACAGAATTGCGAGATAAAAATTCAGAATTGCGTGATAAAACAGAATTGTGAGAGGTAAAGTCAGAATTGTGAAATAAAACAGAATTGCGAGTTATAAAGTCAGAAGTGAGAGATATAAAGTCTGAATTGAGATATAAACAGAATTGCGAGATAAAAACTTGCAATTCTAAGAAAAAAATCAGAAATGTGAGATTAAAAACTTAGAAATGCAATATACTGTAAACTCAGAATTGTGAGATATAAAGTTAGAATTGTGAGATAAAAATTTGCAATTCTAAGAAAAAAGTCAGAATTTCAGATATAGAACTACGAGATATAATGTCAAAATTGCGAGATATAAACAGAATTGCAAGATAACTCAAAATTGCGAAATATAAACAGAATTGCAAGATATAATGTCAGAATTGGGAGATATAGAATTGCGATATAGAAAGTCAGAATTATGAGATAAAACAGAATTGTGAGATAAAAACTCAGAATTGCAAGATATAGAACTACGAGATAAAAGTCAAAATTGCGAGATATAAACAAAATTGCAAGATTAAAACTCAGAATCCCGAAATATAAACAGAATTGCGAGATATAATGTCAGAATTGTGAGATAGAATTGCGAGATAGGAAGTCAGAATTATGAGATAAAACAGAATTGTGAGATAAAAACTCAGAATTGCGAGATATAATGTCAGAATTGTGAGATATAGAAATGCAAGATAGAAAGTCAGAATTGTGGGATAAAGACAGGATTGCAAGATAAAAACTCAGAATTGCGAAATAAAAACTCAGAATTGTGAGATAAAACACAGAATTGCGAGATAAAAATTCAGAATTGCGTGATAAAACAGAATTGTGAGAGGTAAAGTCAGAATTGTGAAATAAAACAGAATTGCGAGTTATAAAGTCAGAAGTGAGAGATATAAAGTCTGAATTGAGATATAAACAGAATTGCGAGATAAAAACTTGCAATTCTAAGAAAAAAATCAGAAATGCGAGATTAAAAACTTAGAAATGCAATATACTGTAAACTCAGAATTGTGAGATATAAAGTTAGAATTGTGAGATAAAAATGTGCAATTCTAAGAAAAAAGTCAGAATTTCAGATATAGAACTACGAGATATAATGTCAAAATTGCGAGATATAAACAGAATTGCAAGATAACTCAGAATTGCGAAATATAAACAGAATTGCAAGATATAATGTCAGAATTGGGAGATATAGAATTGCGATATAAAAAGTCAGAATTATGAGATAAAACAGAATTGTGAGATAAAAACTCAGAATTGCAAGATATAGAACTACGAGATAAAAGTCAAAATTGCGAGATATAAACAAAATTGCAAGATTAAAACTCAGAATTCCGAAATATAAATTGCGAGATATAATGTCACAATTGTGAGATATAGAATTGTGAGATAGAAAGTCAGAATTATGAGATAAAGACAGAATTGTGAGATAAAAACTCAGAATTGCGAGATATAGAATTGTGAGATATAAAGTCAGAATTGTGAGATAAAGACAGAATTGCGAGATAAAAACTCAGAATTGCGAGATAAAAACACAGAATTGCAAGAAAAAAATTCAGGATTGCGAGATAAAACAGAATTGCAAGATATAAAGTCAGAAGTGAGAGATATAAAGTCTGAATTGAGATATAAACAGAATTGCGAGATAAAAACTAGCAATTCTAAGAAAAAAATCAGAAATGTGAGATTAAAAACTTAGAAATGCAATATAAACTCAGAATTGTGAGATATAACGTCAGAATTTCGAGATATAAACTTGAAATTCTAAGAAAAATGTCAGAATTGTGAGATATAAAATAAGAAATGCAGTCTTTAATGGTATCACTTTGAAAACCTTTATTGTTTTGAGTGTAGGATGAACTTAGATAAACTGGTGATGATCTGGTCTACAGTAGTCGTTCTTGTTTTGTTTTGTTTGGATTGGTCTCCTGTAGCATAACTCTTAGCGCTTGACGTTTGAAATTAGAAGATTATAGTTTTTCGCAGCTTTCATGTCTTTCCTTTGGTGAGTGTTTAGGAGGAAATCTGAGGAGCCGCACATCCTCCGTCTGCATGTACGATCACATACTCTCTCCATACCTCCAGGTTCCATACGGCTCCATAGTAGCTCCTGACATTGAAATAAACTTTTCACCCTGGACGTCAGTGACTGTGAGGCAGAGATCTGACGGAGAAACGCTGGCAAACAAGTAGGATTCAACAGCGACTTAACAGCTTCTTAAGCTTCTCCGCTAGCGCAATCCTTCTCCGATAACAGGACGCAGAGATTGTAGGTTTAACAAAAGCCTTGATTGTCTGAAGCTTCTGTAGGTTTGATACTAGCTTGGGTGTTCTGCGTGGTTTCTAGGGTGTTGCTAGACGTTGAGATGGATGGCAGGTTGATGCAGGTTAAAGCTGTGTGTGTGTGTGTGTGTGTGTGAGTGTGTCCTGTGTGTGTGTGTGTGTGTGTGTGTGTATGTGTTTGAACATTTGATGTTCATGATCATTCTGAGACGTCATTGTGAGTTTGTTCAGATAATTGATTGTTCTGCTACAAGTCCCACCCAGACTGTGATCATTCAATTAACTTAAAATCTCAGAGGGACTTTAAGTAAAAATTTTACATCTAATGGTTTTGGCTGACAAAAAACAATCGTGAACAACTACTAATATAATAATAATAATAATTATTATTATTATTATTATTATTAAATATGTAATAATCATAATGTTTATATAATAATAATAATTATTATTATTATTATCAATGTTAGAAAAACATGTGAATGTGTTGTTAAGTTATTGAAATATTAATTTAAAATCTTGGACTTTAAGTAAATATGTAAGTCTAATGGGTTTGGCTGACAAAAAAAACATTTGTGAACCCCTGCGCTAAATAGACGTGTTTGACCATTGGTCTTGCATGTTTTGCAGCATCTAACATTCTAAAACCATTAAAGGACCAAAAAAAGTTAAAAGAAGTTAAACTTTTTAAAATGCATCTTCCACTACTAGTGTTGCACATTTTTACTGAACTAAACACACTGATGCCAGGAAGACTAGAACCTAGGATCATTTAATTCACATTGGAAATGAACTGGGAAGGAGACCAAGTGAAGCCCGGCTCTCATTTCCTCACTGATTAGTGCCGTTTGAACAGCAATTTCCTAATCTGACAACAAATATCAGCGCAGACGAATTACAGGCCGTTTATGTTCGGTGTCTCGGAGCCGGATGTGTGTGTTGAGTTGATTTGTGTTCATCTGAAGATGCTGGTAAAGAGGTGGAACGAGGGAACGACAACAAGGTCTCGCTCGTATCTTAAAGCACAACTGAGATTATTCCTTCCCGCCGCTTCCGTTTTGATATAAACAAGAGGAATTCTGAGAGACGGGGATTTCCCGCGCAAACTCCCATGAGACTCGCTGTTGACATTAAAGCTCTTTGTGTCTGTTCAGTTTATGATCGGCCCACACAGACCTCGCAGAAACCAATCTGTCATTCATGTTCACTTATTACACATACTTTTGCTCTAAGCGCAGACCCGTCACTTCAGTTTAACACAGTAAACCTTCTGACTGAGCTACTTTTATGGCAAGATACTACAGGTAAAAACTGTTTTTTCATACACTGGTCAATTTTGGGCTGTGTTTATAACATGTTGTTTCAGACTAGTAGAAAGAAAGCATCCAAAATACACATTTAAGTGTTTATTTTATTGCACTTTTTCTATTTGCATCAGTAGATTTCAGTTCCAGTCCATATCTTTAAAGAGATTTTTCTCCACTTCAGCAGCACTTACATACACCAAATTTTACAGTTTTATTCCTATCTATATTCTAAAGTGTTTTACTGAGGGGTTTGTTCATATATCATTCCCCTGGTTTTATTATTGCACTTTATCGATTTGCATCTGTAGAATTAATTTTTACGGTATCTTTAAAGACCATTTCCTCAAAATGAGTTTGTTTCTCCACTTCAGCAACACTTACATACACCAAATTTTACAGTTTTATTCCTATCTATATTCTGAGGGTTTTTTACTGATAGGTTTGTTCATATATCATTCGCCTGGTTTTATTTTTACACTTTATCTATTTGCGTCTGCAGATTTCAGTTCCAATACATAACTTTAAAGAGTTTTTTCTCCACTTCAGCAGCACTTGCATACACCAAAACTTACAGCTTTATTCCCATCTATATTCTGAAGGTTTTTATAGAGGGTTTTGTTTATATGTCATTCACACTGATTTATATAACATTTCACTCTTAAATGCATGGTGAAAATTAGTGCAGTTTTAATTACTGTAGATAATGCCCATTTGCATATTAAACAGAAAACTTGTAATACAAAACATTTTTTGCAATTCTTAATGTAATCAGTCAACTAGGCAAGTATTAGGATATTTAATAATTACATTTTTACCCTATTCACCTGGGGTGTCTTGCCTTAAAAAGAAGCCAAAGAGAAACCATTTCAAGTCAGTTTAACAAGAAATCATGTTTCAAAGAGGAACCTGATACAGTGGCATTAAATCAAAGTAACTTGTTTAAATGAAGTCATTTTTGAGTGTTTTTAATGGTAAATGGGTTTCTGTGGCAGAATCGGTAATAATATCTTCACCTTCTCCCTTCGCCTAGGAACAGATATTTCAGGGCTGTTAATGATAAGGATAATGATACTCTGTGTATTTATCTTAGATAATGTGGTCGTTATAAGATTAATAACCCGGGGCGGAGAGTCAAACAGAGGCAAGCCCGGGCAGCGTCCGTCAGAGCGCTTGTGTTGGGAGTGCAGTGCATTCCAGAAAAGCACTGGATCTGGATTCTGATGAAAGTGTCTTGGGCGTGTGTGTGTTCGTTTTGTCAGATAATGAGCCGGGGGGCTCAGGGGCACAGGCGTTTGGCGCTCGCTTCGTTTCAAAAAGAACTTCTTCTGCTCTCCCCCTCATCCTTCTTGAAGTCCTCTGATGAAACGCAGAGCCAGACAGTAGTTTTGTCTCTCCGTCAGGCTGGCGGTGCACTCGTTGGAGGAAGGTGCCTCACTAAGTGTCTGATGGGAATGTGTGGTTTGAGCAAATATTCCCCAGTCAGGATTGTTTTTAAGCAAGTCATCCATTTGCAGATTGATTCCTGCTAAATAAACACTGTGACTCTAGAGCTTTGTTTGATTGAGCATCACTACCAACCTGATAAAAACGTTTTCTGTCTTGTATTTTGCTAGAAAATAGTCATTATGTTTTGTTAGAATTACAGATTCTAATAATTTTTATATGTGCTTTTTTATTTTTTTTATTTTTTGGTTTTTTAAAATATTTCTGTTTAGCTTTATTTGTATTTGACTTCTAATTTTAGTTTGACTTCAAATAAAGCTACAGCATTTTTATTTCTAATTTTAAAATGTAAATTTTTTATTTCCAATAGACTTAAGTTTTGGGAATTTTGTTATGTGCTTTTGTTATTTTTATTTTTTACATTTTCTTTTTAGCTTTAATTTATTTTTATGTCAGTTCTAGTTTTAGTAATTTTGGTACTTCAACTAATGCTTATTATTTTTTATAATTAAAATGAAAGTTTATTTATAATAAACTTAAGTTTTAGTACTCTTGTTTTTTGTTTATTTGTTTGTTTTACTTTATTTTTATGTCAGTTCTAGTTTAATAATTGTAGTACTTTAAATCTTATTTAATACAGATAGTTGCTAAGGCAACATTTTTAATTCTAGTTTTAAAATTAAATTAAAAAAATTAAAGGCTATTTATAATAATTTTTTGTAATTTTATTGTGTGCTTTTGTCATTTTTATTATTTATTTTATATTTTTATTTAGCTTTAATATATTTATATTTCAGCTCTAGTTTTAGGATTTTTAGTACTTCATCTAAAGCTTATTTCAGTTAGTTGCCAAGGCAACATTTTTAATTTCAATTTTTTTTAAATCTATTTTTTTTATTTATAATAAACTTACATTTTAGTTTAAGCATTTCATGTAATATTTATAATATATTAAACTAATAATAAATTTCAGGGTTTTTTTTTCTTTTACCCAAAACCTTTTTTAATAGTTTTAGATTTCCTTTTAGTTAACAGTAACAACACTTGTTATAGAACTTAAACACATCACATGTCGTTACAGCAGAAATGTGTCTTTCTTCACTAAACCCGTATGATATCTGATCAGTTTTCTGCTGATATTGATAGCGATGTGCTTTGTGTTGTTGTTGTTGTCGGCGATCCTTTCCTCTCTTTGTGTTCACATGCATTTTCTCAGTAAGATCCTATTCTCCCTCATGCAGCGAGGCATCATGGGGGCTGATGTTGATGCGGGTGAGTTCAGATGACAGCACTACCGCTATAAAACACGCTCAACTTCTCAGCTTCAGCAAACCATAAGACATTAGTGCAGTGAACGGGGACGGTCGTACATTAAAGCAGCGGGTCGCGACCTTTACAACATCACAAACCAAAAAAAGGAGCTTTCATTTCTGAGCAAAAATAAAGCAAGCATTAGAGTAGTTTGTATTGCCCGAACTCATTTTTAAAACAAATTAAATGAGAAGATGATAAGTGAATTTATTTTACTATCATAACTATGCATGATTATATATGGAAGTCCGTTTCCACCATTAAACAAAAAAAAAATTCATTTTTATTTCACAATTCTAACTTTATAAGAATTGTGAGTTTATATCACACAATTGTAAGAAAATATCAGTCTTTTTCCCCCTCAGAATTGGACTTTATAAAGAAGTCAGAATTGTAAAAAAAAAAGTGTGACTTTTCTGTGAAGTTTCTGTCACGCCATTCTGAATTAATAAGTTGTTTATATCATGCAATTCAGAGAAAAAAGTCAGAATTGTGAGAAAAAAAGAAAGTTGCAATCACCTTTCTTTATTTACTTTTTTTAAAATTTTCATTTAGCATGTTTTGCCCGGTGTTCTGCGAATGAATCAGACCTGAGACCAGTTTTTAAGAACCACTGCTCTAGATTCCTCTCTAGACTGAACAAAATTTGGTCTAGAATTTAGAAATTGCTAGTAAATTCCTCAAATGATTACAAACAGAATTAACACATTGAATTAAATGTAAAATATTGAAGTAGAAAGACTAAAATAGTCTTTTTTTTAAATGTACTCCAATAGTCTTTATTTACAACTTTCAAAAATCTTTCAAAAAAGAAATTTGAATTTTAAAATTTATTTCTAATAAACTTGCGCTTTTGTCATTGTGTAATTTTTCTATTTATGTTTCAATACTAGTTTTAGTTCTTCAGCTAAAGCTTATTTATTTAATTTGCCAATGCAACATTTTAATTGTACTTTTAAAATTACATTTCTAATAAACTTTATGTATTTTTGTTTTGTGCTTTTGTTATTTTTTTTATTTCTGTTAGCTTTAATTTATTTTTATTTCACTTCTAGTTTTAGTAATTTTAATACTTGAACCAAAACTTATTTATTTACAAAGCTTAAATAAACAAACAAATAAATAAATAATAATTTTAATTCTATTTTTAAAATCAAAGTTTATTTCTAATAAACATAAGTTTTTGTATTTTTGCTATGTGCTTTTGTTATTTTATTTTCATATTTCTAAGAAGTGTTGTATGCGATCATCTCGTGTTTTTCTTCCAGTTTCTCTCTGTATTCAGAGGTTTCCTTTGGCTCTCTGGAGGACTGTGCTGTTCTGAAGTCTTCTTCATTGTGTTTTGATGGAAATGTTAGAGCACAAGTGATGTAGAAGCTTTGATGGTTTTTCTTGCTGTTGAGTAAGACAACTCATGACTGCAGTATTTCTATAAGCTGCGTTAGATGTAAAATCATCACAAAATGTAACTATATATCATTCAGCTCGAATCTGCTAAATGCGCATTAAGACGTTTTTAACTAAAATGTTACAATGTTGCAACTCCAGTGAAAAAGTGTTCTGGTCTGAATCAGGAGAGAAATCTGCACAGATCAAGCAGCGTTTACAAGCCATACACCATATTACATTACAAGCCATATTATAAAAATACATACACTTAAAGAAACAGTTCACCCAAAAATAAAAATGTTCTCACCCTCAGGTCACTGTAAATTTTGGTGTCATTTTGCTCATTAGGTCAAAGGTCAAGCTGTGTATGTTCACATGCATGCATTCACTCACTGTGTTTGACACATGCATGCACAGACACGCAGTCTGAAGTGTGTTTCTGCAGAATAAAGCACTGCATCACATGCAGTTCACTGCAAAAATGATTTTCTTACTCAGTATTTCTGTCTTTCTTGTTTTCCAGTACAAATATCTAATGTTTCTTAAATCAAGATACATTTACTGGAGAAGCGAAATTAAGTTTTGTTTTCTGAAAAAAATAAAATAAATAAAAATTAAGTGAGTTTTTAACAGATATTTGTTCTTGTTTTAAGCAAAAGCACACTTAAAGAAACAGTTCACCCAAAAATGTAAATGTGCTCACTCTCAAGCCATCCGAGATCAGGATGAGTTTGTTTGATCGTCAGATTTGGAGAAATGTAGCGTTGCATCAGTGTCTCACTGCAAGTGAATGGGTGCCGTCAGAATGAGAGTCCAAACAGCTGATAAAAACATCACAATAATCCACAAGTAATCCACAGCACTCCAGTCCATCAGTTAACATCTGGAGAAGACAAAAGCTGAAACAAAGACGTTTATAACTAAAATGTTACAATGTTGCAACTCCAGTGAATAAGTGTTCTGGTCTGAATCAGGAGAGAAATCTGCACAGATCAAGCAGCGTTTACAAGCCATGTTTACATGATTTTTGCAGTGTTTACAACCGCTGGATTCCCACAGTTCATCAGTTTTTGCTCTCGTTTCAGAAGGCAATAACAACATCAACATGGGCCAGAACGGAGGACGGAAACGATCACACCTCCTGCCTCTTCTGCTGGTAAGTCCCTCATCCAGCCCATCCAAACGCGGGCGACGTCGACTACATTGAGCGCATGTTAGTCTGTCTCTGAATGCGTATTCATGTTTGCAACACCGAATCTGTCTGGCTGCGTTCCCAGAGCGTAATTTCTCTGCGCAGCGTCTTAATGATAGGCTTTTAATGCCCTTCCAAAGAGCCGTGAGATGTTCAAACGACAGGTTATCTGCGAGCGAGACGCTCTGGAGAGCAGATCTGTAAAATCCCGCTTATTACGGCTAAATCAGCTCTCAGTGTCAATTGAGCCTTTGTTGAAGAGAAAACCTCTGCCACTCGATAACATGAGCATCATTCTCTATAGAGTCAGAAAAGACAAGGCTGCAAACGTGCTGCTTCAAGATACAGGAGAACGACTTACAGAACACCATAATCTCACATCTAATGATCTAGAACTCAACTTTAGACACAAGCAGGCTGATATTTAGTGGTGCATCTAGTGCGCTTCATTGCAGAAGTCAAAAAGAAATTCTGTTGAACATTACCTAAATTCATGATTCCGAGTTCAAAAATATCTCATCATGTACAGTTATTTTATTTCACAAAATAAGTTCAACTATATTTATGTATCAGATTTAATGCACTTATCAAAATAACAAAAGTTTCAGTTTTAATGACAAAAAAAAAAATATATATATATATATATATATAATGGAAAAATATCTTGAAATACTCTGTTTAATGTCAAAGAACTTCACATAAACACAAAATCTGTATTTGTTTGCTGATTGATTACTGATTACTTTTACTGATTTGATGATTTTAGTGTCATAGTGAGATACTATTATAGTTTTGTGTTCATATTTTGAATTAGTTTTTATTTTTATATTTTCATTGCAATTTCATTAAATATGTCCATGTAGTTTTTGTTAATTACTATTTCAGTTGTAGTTATTTTAAAATGAGAAATGAAAATAAAATGAATTAAAATGAAAATGAGAATGTTGCCTTGTAAACTAGCTAAAACTTAAATTTAAAGTTTACAGTTTTTTTTTTTTACATTTTAATTTATTTCAGATAAAACTTACTGTACTGTTTTCAAGTCACATAGTTTTTAGGTTTAGGTTTAGTTAAACATCCGGCTCATGTTTGCGTTTACTTACTAATTCTGCTGATTTGCAAAAAAAGGCCTAATATTATCTAATTTGATGTGTTCAAAAATATCAATTTAAAAAAATTCCATCACTTTTGGTTTTCACAAAGTAAGAATGAAGATTGTTCAGATTATATCATTAATGCACTAATAAAAATAACAAAAACAAAAAAAAGTTTTCAAAGTTTAATGACAAAAAGAAGCATTCAAAATGCATCTAGAAAAATACATTCAAATACTCAATTTAACGTCAAAGAACTTCACAAAATACGTTTTTTTTTTCATGAAATCTGATTTTCTGTGTGTTTGGATGCAGTAAATGCAGAAAACATCTGCTCATGTTTGCATTTTCTTCTCGTAATTCTGAGCTTGTAATCAGGATCAGCATCAAATCACGTCATGCGTGTGACTTGATCAGAGAGTTGCGGCTCAGATTCAGACAGGAATCGTGTGTTTGTGGTGTTTTTCTGCTGATTAAGACTTCTTCATCACACAAATGCTATGA
Source organism: Sinocyclocheilus rhinocerous (assembly GCF_001515625.1). Taxonomy (NCBI): domain Eukaryota; kingdom Metazoa; phylum Chordata; class Actinopteri; order Cypriniformes; family Cyprinidae; genus Sinocyclocheilus; species Sinocyclocheilus rhinocerous. The sequence continues at coordinate 45,290 of NW_015630705.1, forward strand.
AATGCATCCTATTTAGTGAGAAAGTGACGTGAAACAGTAAAACAGACACTATTTTTGGAGTCGGCAGCTCAAAATGAGTATTGTTTTTTTTTATTTGTTATTGCTGATGTCTGCTGCATTACAGTCTCTGCGATTGAGAACAGATGCATGATTCTGATCTGATTACAATGACACAAGCGTACTGTGCTTCAAAGCCCAACTCAAAGTCATCATTTCATTTCCCCAAACATAAATTACGTTCACCATTCATGAAGTAACAAATGTGAATTAGTTTTTGGATTTTGGCTTTGAGGAAGCGTGTGGGCGGAGCCGGATGTTGATTGGCTCGGGCTTAATGAGATGCTTTGTGGTTCTCCGCTTTAATTCTTTAATTGAACCCACACTCAACCATTTCCTTATTGCATCAGCACCTCCACACTTTCACGGACCTAGGAAAATATTTGTTTCTGTTTCTGTTTGAAACATTGATGCAAGTTTGAAGGTGAACCTGGAAGAGTTTCCTCTTTGTTTCAGGAATACTGGATTTGTAAAATAAGGCCTGTAGTTTAAATCACTTAAAGAGACTTTTGTGTTTCGTTCTACGACGTAAATTACACAGTTATATCTCAAGGGAATTTTGAAGTCAATATTTTTTTAAATAAATGTTTCCTTCAAGTTGCTGTATATACACTTGAACAGTCATATCATAAACCTTTAAATGTGAGCCTGCAGCACAAAAGCAGTGTTAAGTCGCTGGGGTATATTTGTAGCAATAGCCAACAATACATTGTATGGGTCAAAATTATACATTTTTCTTTTATGCCAAAAATCATTAGGATATTAAGTAGCTAAATATTGTCCGATCCTAACAAACCATACATCAATGGAAAGCTATTTATGCAGCTTTCAGATGATGCATAAATCTCAATTTCGAAAAATTGACCCTTATGACTGGTTTTGTGCTCCAGGGTCACATATGCAAATTATAATGCATGGTATGATTTAATGAATAACCGTAACCGCCGTTATAATGCATTATAATATTTATCTATTCATTGAACACACCTTTATAAAGTATAATGCATTAAAACACATGACAAACAACCAATTTCAGATGCAACAAGAAATGTGCAAATCTGCAAATATTATAATGCATTTAACCTTGGTTACAATTTTTTATTAAAAGATGTAATGCATTATAACATATAATGTACATTATGAGCACCTCTATAAAGCGTTATACATCAAGGGCCTCAAGTATTAAAGTATTAGAATACAAACAAACAAACAATATATAAATATTATATATAAATAAATTAGTATGTGTGTGTGTGTATGTGTATAAATCATAATGATTTTCTGCAGATCTAATTTAATTAGACCATCAGATTGATAGTTATGTGTCTTTAGTTCATGACTATTAGCTTTGATCTCATCGATCCACTAGTGTACTTATACAAGCAGATAAAATTAACTTGAAAAAGTTGAACGAGTTGTTACATAAAGATAACAGCTGCCACAAATGTGAGTTTATGTGTTTGTTTATGAGTTTAATGTGTGTGTGTGTGTGTGTGTTGCAGGTGTCCAGCATGTGTTTTGTGAGTGCTGAATACTCGAGCTGTGGAGAAAATGAGTTTTATAATCACACAATCAGCAGCTGCCAACCCTGCCCACAGTGTCAGCCGGGACAAGAGCCGAACATGGTGAGAATCACAGACACACACACACACACACACACACTGATACACACACACACAGACACACACACACTCCAGTGTTCGAATTGAGATCGAATTGTAACACCCCAAAAAATATACTTGGGGGGTCCCCTGGTTTTCCAATAAAACTTTAATACTTAGAATGAAGTTTCGATTGCTGTATTACATTTAGACCTGCTTATGTTACATCATATTTTATTTTTACGCGTTTTTACAGCGTTGCTCATTATAACCAATCACACACGATTCTGTTGAGTTTAGGAATGCAGTAGCCAATCAGAGGCGTTCAGATCAGTCATCGCTGAAACCCCAGAGTTTTGTTCAGACTGAAACTCGCGAATTCCCTCATCGATAAGAAACAAAGTGCAGATGTACGTACGATTAGAGATTCATTTATCATACAGTGTATGGACAGCTTCATTGATTATGAGAGGAGTTATGAATGCTTAAACACTAGCTAGACTGACTGTTCTCGTTTAGAGTGTGTTCTTTCACTGCATGATTCAGTATAATAAAATGCATTTAGAATGCTCCCAAAATTCAAGATATGGGGGCATAAAATGTATATATTTATAATCATTTCATATAGTTGATCAATATCACACGAAGAGTGCCATTTTTTTTTTACATTTCACCAGAAGTTGCTCTTTCACCAATAAGCACAAATCAATAACATATCGACTCATATGCATGGTTTATTTCACCTCATCTAACGTTAGTGTACAGATTTATCACAGGATATCAATTAGAGGCTAAATAAACACCAAAGACTTCAGATACACACTCGCTCTGTCTACGTTATGAAAACTAGCGTAACAAAAACCTACTCTCAAATATTATAACAGAGGAATTCTTAATACTAATTCCAATAATTCCAAATTGCATTAATGTTTCTCTTTTAAAACAACGGCAAAAAGACTTATTGCCGAACAGAGGTTGCGTAAGTGACGTTAAAATCAGCAAACAATACAGTCGAGATCCATGACAGAACACAGACTGCTGAATAAAACACTTTCATTTAAGCAGAACACCTTAAACAGAGATCGCTGAAGTCCAGCTTACTCGTACAGTACTGTATGTCTGTGTTTTCTGTGATTGCATAAAGCAAAGAGCCGAACAGAGTTACGTACATATCCGTTTAACAGAAAAGCTCTGATTGGGGGATTTGAGCTCTTGATATCTGGCAACCGCAAACATGAACGCTCGCATAATAGAGTCTTGTACAGCAGTCTGAAATGTTTTGGCTCCACTTTTTTCAACAAAAATAAAAAGGTTTTGGTAAAGTTTTTGTTCTTTTAACTACATTTTAGTCTCGTCTGAACACGATATTGCATGTTCAGTTATCGTTTAATGACCTTATTATCGTCTCGTCATCGTCTCGCTTTCGTCAGGGGAAAAAACCTCATTGAAGAACATTTTTCGTCATGGTTTTCGTCAACGAAATGAACAGTTGGTGTGGGGCAACGGAATAAAAACAAACTCTAGAGATACGTTTTTTAACCCTCTAGGCCTCTTTGGTGACTTTCGATCAAAAAATTTTACATTTTGAAATTTAAAAAATCACAGCTTCATTGGAATGGGATGAAACTTGGTGACTTTTGTCGCATTATCTATGTGAACACACAAAAAAATCATGGACATGATTCGGATGTGTTATAGGGACGAAAATAAAAAAGTAGCACTTGGCAGCTTCGCAGTCAAAAATGACAATGGGAAAAAAATTGCTCATAAATCATTTTATAAATATTGCATAGTATCATAAAATCCCCTCAAAATTCTAAATAATAATCAAAAAATATTATTGAATTAAAATAAATTACACTGATTTTTCTGAAAAAAAAAAAACATTTCAAGGCTTCGATCACTTTTGACTGTGAAGGTACCAAGTGTGGCCCAAAAATGAAGAGGCTCATTAAAAGTTTATCTTCTTTTAACTACATTTTAGTCTCATCTTTTTTCGTCAACGATGCATGTTCATTTAGTCTCAGTTATCGTTTAATGACCTTATTATCGTCTCGTCATCGTCTCACTTTAGTCAGGGAAAAAAACCTCATTGACGAACATTTTTCGTCATAGTTTTCGTTGACGAAATTAACACTAGGTGCGGGGCAACGGAATAAAAACAAACTCTAGAGATGCGTTTTTTAACCCTCTAGGCCTCTTCGGTGACTTTCGATCAAAAAATTTTACATTTTGACATTTTAAAAATCACAGCTTCAGTGGAATGGGATGAAACTTGGTGACTTTTGTCGCATTATCTATGTGAACACACAAAAAAATCATGGACATGATTCGGATGTGTTATAGGGATGAAAATAAAAAAGTAGCACTTGGTAGCTTCGCAGTCAAAAATGACAATAGAAAAAAATAGCTCATAAAAATTTTATAAATATTGCATAATATCATAAAATCCCCTCAAAATTCTAAATAATAATAAAAATATATTATTGAATTAAAATAAATTACACTGATTTTTCTGAAAAAAAAAATTGCATTTCAAAGCTTCGATCACTTTTGACTGTGAAGGTACCAAGTGTGGCCCAAAAATGAAGAGGCTCATTAAAAGTTTATCTTCTTTTAACTTGATCGTTGTGTTTTTAGAACACAAAAGACAGAAGATGCGAGTGCAACAGTGAAACATGTCCATCTAGTGCATGTTTGCCTACAAAAACAATAGAAACACGTTCTGTGTGAACAGATTCATATAAACTACTGTTATAAGCGCTGTAGAAATAAAAGTGTGCTTAAAGAGAGACAAGTCTAACCCGAACCCTTAAAGAGAGGCTTAAGATCATTCTTCTGACCCCATGGACAGATATTTCTTCTTGTTGTAAGCAAAAACGAACAACATTTTAATAAATATTTCAGAAAACAAGATTTAATATCATAAGTCATTTTGCTTCTCAAGTAAATTTATCTTAATTCAAGAACGTTTAGATATTTGTACTGGAAAACGACAAAAATAGAAAGTAAGAAAATAATTTTTTGCAGTGTGGTGAAACTCGTTAAACAGCGCTGTGCTCTTAAACGTCAAAAATATATTTATCGGAGTTGTAAATCAAACAAATATTATGGTAATACGTTTTACAAGAAAATGCTATTTCAGTTTTTCTATTTCAAGTAACGCATTGAAGTAAACATGAAATTTTGAAGTTGAAAAACTGAAATAGTATTTTCTTGTAAAACGGAAAAAAAAACTAGATTAATGTTATAAAATCTCATTTTTCCCCCATGTTTATGAATCTTTTTATTAGTTTCATCACTCTTATTCAAAGACTCAGACTCAGATCTGATCAGGATTATTAATGTTAACAAAAACCAAAACCATAAAAAAAAAAAGTATTGAGTATTTCAGAAACAAAAACTCAAAGTACACTGCTGAAAAAAAAATCTTTGCCATTATTTCTGTCTTGTATTCCAGAACAAATATCTAAACATCTGGAGATGCAAAATTAATTAATATCTTAAGTCTTGTTTTCTGAAAAATGCATCAGAATTAATCGAGTTTTTGCTTAAAAGAAGAACAAGTCAGAAAAATCAACTTCATTCAAAGGAAAAACAAGATCATTTTTCTAACCTCATTGGCAGGTATTTGTTCTTGTTCTAAGCAAAAACTCACTGCATTTTACTTAATTTAAATACATATTATATTAAGGAATTTTTAAGGCATTTCCAGTAAGTGTATCTTGATTTATGAATCTTTAGACATTTGTACTGTACAAAGCCATGCTGCTGCTATCACAATTAATATTAAAAATACATATCCCATCAGAGCTGTTCTTGTTTCTGAAAGCATATGAAAATATAGGATCCCTTCACAACACTTGAGATGAATTTCAGCAAAAATATGCACCATTTCTGAAGTAAACAACTATAAGAGTCATAATTATACCTCAGTGATTTTTTGCTCTGAAAATGACAAGTAAAATGCTCCTGCTTTATATTTCAGTCGTTCTCACTTCTACTCGAGTTAACGACGCCTTCGGCCTGTCGAATTAGCTAAATTCATCAATTATGCAACTAATTCAGTTTTATCTGTAAAGCAGCTCTACGGAAGACAATAGAGTCATTATTCAGCTCAAGTTTTGTTCTCATCTGATAGTGTCAGTGCAGTTTAATCAATAATATTACTGAATATTAAATATCTTTTAAACATTTGTAAATTTTTCATTTTATTTACTTTTTTACATTATTTACATTATTTCTGAATGCAATAACAAAAGCTTACTTACACACCAATGCAACTTAAATGTGTTTTTTTCTTTCTCTCTCTCAAAAATGCAATTTTGACCCGATGCAACTAATTTTGAGTTTGGTTTTTTTTTGTTCTTTTTGTTTGTTTTGTTTTGTTGTATTTTTATTTTTATTACCGTACATTATTTAAATTATTTCTGAATGCAATAACAAAATGTAACGTATACACTTACTAAAAGTCATAACTGTGAGATAAAAACTTTGAATTCTTGCAATTCAGTTTTTTTCAGCCACAGAATAATGATAATTTAAAAAAGGTAATTGTGACTGTTTATCACAAAACATTTAAAAAAAAAAAAATGCAAATTTGTTTTTCTCTCTCTCTCTCTCTCTCTCAAAAAATGCAATTTTGACCCGGTGCAACTTCTTTAAAATTTACATTTACATTATTTCTGAATGCAATAACAAAATATGACTTAAACACTAATGCAACTTTCTGTCAAAAATTTTATTTTAACCTATTGGAACTTATTTTCCCTTTTTTTATGTTACTTTTTATTGAAATTTTTATATTATTTCTGAAAGTCATTATTTCTGTTTTTTGACATATTTCCTGGAAAATATGGTACTGGGGAAAAAAAGCATTTAAAAACTATTACAACACAAAAAGGCCTTGAAATGTTGCGTTCCTGAACAATCCAATAACGCTGGTGCTCTCGGGCCAAAGATGATCTTGATTCAATAGAATGTGTGCGTGTGTGTGTGTGTGTATGTGTGAGAGAGAAAAAATTTACATTTACATTATTGCTGAATGCAATAACAAAATATGACTTAAACACTAATGCAACTTTCTGTCAAAAAATTTATTTTAACCTATTGGAACTTATTTTCCCTTTTTTTATGTTACTTTTTATTTAAATTTTTATATTATTTCTGAAAGTCATTATTTCAGTTTTTTGACATATTTCCTGGAAAATATGGTACTGGGGAAAAAAAGCATTTAAAAACTATTACAACACAAAAAGGCCTTGAAATGTTGCGTTCCTGAACAATCCAATAACGCTGGTGCTCTCGGGCCAAAGATGATCTTGATTCAATAGAATGTGTGCGTGTGTGTGTGTGTGTATGTGTGAGAGAGAGAGAGAGAGAGAGAG
>NW_015630705.1:57396-61812 GCF_001515625.1 Sinocyclocheilus rhinocerous
TGTCTGTGCGTCTCTTTGCTCGATTTGATTCACAGTTCCGTCTGGACTCCATCAGCCGCGTGTTTGCGGCGCAGGAGGGTTTTTCAGATTTATGTTCCTTCTCTTGGCAGATCGTTCATAACACGCTCGAGTCTCTGATTAGCGGCGCATACCTGAAGCGCTGACTGCATGGAAACCCGCGCAAAACCTGCAGATTTAAGGCCGCGTAATGCGCTAAAACATTACCCCAAGTAGCAGCGGCGATTCCTAATTTCTGAATCAGTGCCGAAAATACCCACGTCTGCTTCCCATTCAGGTTTTGGGGTCTGATTTTTATTTGTGATGAAATGTCATCGTTTGTGGAAGAGAGGGAAACTAATGAACTCCAGCTTTGACCGACCGAGGGAGAGCCTAGCTCTTTATTGTTTTGTTTTGCTAATTTCTTCTTTTTCTAAAATCTCCGGCCATGAGATGTTTCTTCAGAACGAGAGTGGAAGCTCTGATGACCAGCAAAAGCTTCTTACACCAGTCATTTCAGCAGAACAGACAGATTTCTAAAGAAAACCAAGCGAACGGAGCAGACCGTCATTGTTGTGGCAAATAAATATTTTCACATGTAAATCTAAAAGCAGAAACTCTGTTTCGGACATAACTGTGACACTATTTACACACTATTTCACTTGCATTTCTTTTCTCTATACTTCCTAATCTAATAGTCTAATAAACTTAGCATTGTATATCACAAATATTGTTGGCTCTTTGACATTTTATTTTATTTTATAATTGTATTTTTTTTATTTTTTTTTTATTTAATTTAATTTAATTTAATTTAATTAGTTCTTCTTTATGTCAAACATTTTGTTGTGTATATAATGCACTATAAAGATAAACTTGCTTAAAACTTATATAAATTGTTTATTTATTTAAAATTTTTAGTGACAGAAACAGTTACAGAAAAAAATTGTTGGCTTTTTGACAAATTAATTTAATTTAATTAATTAATTTATTTATTTTTATTTTATTTAGAATTTATTTATACATTCATTTTTATGCCCATTAATTATTTAACTTGTGGCTTATATGCTATAAAGAGGAAGTTCATTTCTATACATTTCTAGTGACACGCTGCAGTTCCGCTCTGAGAATGACGCTCATTAGCAGTCTAATAAACCTGCCATCATGCATTATGAATGCTGCTGGCTCTATGACGAATCGCTTTGTTCCTGTGAGTCTCTTTGGAGAAACGTCCTGTAAATGAAGGGTCTTAGTGCTGCATGGGAAACACGTCTGGTGTTTTCAGAGCCTCTTTAATTGTTTTCTATTGTGCGGTGACAGAAATGAAGTAGGTGGGAGTTATATGCAATTAAAAAAAGCATAACAAACAGGTCTTTTAAAGCTGTAGATGTGGAAGTATGAACCCGGCATGCTCGCACTCGCCGGGTAATTATGCTCGCGTCTAATAATTAAGAGTTTCGAGCGAATTAAAAGATGATTGCATGGAAACACTCAGCGCTCGGATCACATGCACGCGCTCCGGGGACCTCAACAGATGATTTGGCATTAAATGAATGTGGTATGATCAGATTGATAATGGTTTCTAATGAACTTCCTGAAGTCAGAGCTCAGCCCGCTGCTAAATGACTGATCGGGTTTCGCAGAACCATCCTCACGGCGTTCGTTTGGTTTACAGCGTGTTTGACACTCGCAATGAGAAAGAAATAAGCAAAGACATCAAACGTATGAGAGCTTTGACAAATTGTGCTGTTGATGTGCGCGATAATTAAACCAATACTTCAACTCCAGAGCTGAAAACACGCGCAGATTTGTGCTTTAGTCCATTAAGACTGTTAGTGTCCCATATTTAATGTTGAATTGTTATACACTACACGTCATGCGGCATCGTATTATACTCCATCACAGAACACTTTCACTTAAAGTGAAGCAAAGGCAGCAGCTCTTCATTATTTAAAAGAAGTATTCTCTGGTCATTTTGGTCTTTCTTTTTCCTGAAAATGCTCGTTAATGTTACTGCATTCAGATTCCAAATTACATGACAAAAAATATAGCTAGTAACTAATCCATAACATTACACAGTAATATAATCAGACTACTTTTAGATTACTTTTGACCTAACTCGTTTATCACAGTTATTTAAATAGGATAATCTTATATCACCATAGTGATATAAAAATACATAGAGATAGAAAATATATTGCATTTGTTGTAATTAACAACATGAAGTGCATTAAGCATTACATTACAGTTCGTGAAGGAGCTGCAGGGGGTTCGTGATTTTAATGAAAAGCTAATAATTAAATCATAAAAATGCACAATTAAAATAAATCATTTTAAAATAACATCAATCAAAATAAAAAAAAATTATTTGTTTACCTGCATGTCATGTGACCATTAACCAACGTCAGAGAGCTGCATTACATGTAAATAAGAAATCATGTGAATTTGTGCATTTTAATGTGTAATTTAGGAAAATTGGAAAGATGAAAAAGAATCAATAAATGACGATTAATTTATTGCTATTGTGTGAATAATATGTCATCATGAAACCAATAAAAACGTAACTGTAGTCTGATTACGAGTATTTTAAAATGTAATGTAATCTAATTACAAGTACTTGATTTTTGGAATCGGATTACATAATCCAGGTTCTGATCGCATTGCAGTGTTATTCTAGAATCATATTGAGATTCAATCTTTTTGTCCACTTGTTTTCTCTATCAGCGCAGGTTTTGTGTTTCCTGATTGATCGTAGGACTCATTGATCTGAGCTTCTCTGCAGTTTAGTTTTTGAGCCTAAATTATGCACAAATAATGCTTTTTTCACTCATAAACTGAGGAGCTATTACAAGCGTTCCGTGTGAAGGGTGTGACGGACGCGACTCACAGCAGATGCAATATATATTCACTGATTTCACTGAATGTTGTTTCACAGGCATGCAGTCGCCGCCGCCGTCATCAGGACGAGCTCCCAGCGTGTCGTCCAGCAGCACCACCATATTCCCACACGCAGAGAAAGGTGAGATGCATGCTGGGAACTCCTCACTGGTCACATGACCTCGGATCCATCCGTTCTCATTTTATATTAAAGGCACAATATGTACGATTTTTTTATTAAAATATCCAAAAACCATCGCCCTCTAGTGGTGAAAATTACATACTGTGCCTTTAACACAGCAGATTTACCATGGTTAAGGGGTGTTCGTAAAAACATGGTAAAATTACTGTAACATATGGCCTTATTGCTTTGATAAAAAAACAGCAACATTATAGAATATGAGAAATACAAGTTGCATTCAGTATTAATAATATAATCATAATAAACAATCATTTTAAAGGGATAGTTCACCAAAAAATGAAAATTGTCATCATTTACTCGCCCTCATGTCATTCCAGTGTTATTTCAATATTGAGATGCTATTACAGTTTTTATTAATATTTTCAGTATTATTAATATTTTGAGTATTTGAGAATGTTAAGAGTTTTTATTTTTATATTTCCCATTTTAGTTAACGTTTTAGTAATTTTGTTGTGCGTCGGTTAAAATAAAGTTAAAATAAAATAAACAGAGAAATGTTAAACTAGCTGAAATAATTTTTTTTTTATGTTTTATATTTTATTTCAAGTAACGAAAAGGTTTTTATGGTTTTAATTTTAGTTAGTTAAGTATAACAAAATTGTGTCGTTCCAATTTCTTCTGGGGGAACATAAAAGAAGATATTTTGAAAAATGTTGATAATCAAACAGTTCCGGGTCCCATTGACTTCCATTGTATTTTTTGTCCATATTACATACAAAGTCAGTTTATTAGTGTAATTGTAGCGTTTTTATGGTTGCCAAGCAACATAGAATATTTTACTGTGTTCCAGATCCAACAGGACAAGGTCACCTAGCAACGGCCCTCATCATCGCCATGTCAACCATCTTCATCATGGCCATTGCTATAGTGATGATCATCATGTTCTACATCCTGAAGACCAAACCGAGTGGACAAGGTAAGATCACTAAAACTAAACACACTCGTTATCTGTGTGTGTGTGTGAGTGTGAGCATGCGTGTGTGAGTGTGCGTGTGTACTTGTTTGGAATATACTTGTGGGGACCAAATGTCCTCACTTATATTGTGAAATACTTTGACACAACCCATTAGTGAGACATCTGACTGGTCCTCACTAGTTCAAAAGACTTACACATCTGTTGTTGTTGTGAATCCAGTGTTCTGCAGATGTTTCTGTGATGGGTAAGTTTAGGGATATCAGTTGGTTAGCTGATAGAAAATATCATTAACCTGATAGAAAATCAATGGAAGTCTATGCAATGACCTCACTAAGACAGAAACATCTGTTTGTGTGTGTGCGTGTGTGTCTGTGTGTGTGTGTGTGTGTGTGTGTGTGTGTGTGTGTGCGTCTGTGTGTGTGTCTGT
>NW_015630705.1:63146-78331 GCF_001515625.1 Sinocyclocheilus rhinocerous
AAACAAACCTGTGTGTGTGTGTGTGTGTGTGTGTATGTGTGTGTGAGTGAATGCTCCTCATAATTGATGTGTGTGTGTTCGTCCACAGGGAAGCTCTTCTGACCGCAGTTCGAGTCCTTCTGCTTTACATTTACTTGAGATCATTCCCATATTTCAAACTCTTTCTTATTGCTCCAGACATTAAATGAACAGCAGGGCTGTGAATCTAACAGAGTGCTTTCTTTCTTTCTTTCTTTCTTTCTTTCTTTCCCAGCATGCTGCTCTGGACAAATAATAAAGGCAGTGGAAGCCCAAACAAACAAGCAGGAGGAGAAGAAGGAGGTTCAAGGTGAGCGAACTCTTGGTTTAACATCTGTACGTGTTAAACTGCTTAAGATGATCTGACAGGCGGCTGACGAGACGAGGTGAACGGCAGATCTGGAATGTTCCTTCAGCCCGCGGCTCTCGCTGATGTTCACAACACGTCTCCGCATAACCATCTCATACCGTCTGGAGAAAAAACCCTCAAAATTAGCTTTCACTCTAAGCTCATTTAGCCATCAATCGATCAATCACTGTCAGAAGAGTAGAAATACATATCACACACTTAGCTCATTGCAGTGCATTCACTAAAATAAATGGTAAATAAGACCTTTTTTAAAAATATATATTTTTAAAAAAGTCATAAAATTTGTCATGAAACAGTCCCAAAAGTAAAAGACTGAAGCAGAAGAAAAGCAGAGAATGCATGTTACTGTATGTCACAACATCAATCCTGCTTCAGACGGGATGAGCAAATACCTACACAGCTAGACATCCACGTTTATCCCATTTCCCACCGGATATTCTCAGCTAAGCCACTTATAATAACAGAAAACATGGGGAAGAACCACTCATGCGCTCGCAGCTGCAACTCTGACTTCAGATGAGCATTCATCACACAGACAGAAAACAGACCATTTATTTCGTTTTAGGCTCACATCTGTTTAGTTCCCGTAGCTCAAACAATGCAAAGTTCGATTCCCAGGGAATGCATGAACTAATACAGAAATGTAAATACCTTGCATGCAATATAAGTCACTTTGGATAAAAGAATCTACCAAATGCATTTGTTTGTATTCTGATCAGTAAAAACAGAATTGTATTAATGCATAAACTGCTTAAATAAATGGTGCACAATGATGAAGAATGCATAATGCATATTCATAATTCATGCAGTCAATCATCCAGATCAAATTTGTAAATCAAATTAAAATAGGTTCAATGCGAACAAATTGTATTTTTATTGAAATTGCACTGAAAACTATGAACTCTTATGTCCAGAGGAGCTTTTCAATAAAAGTTTCAGTAAAACATATTATTATTGCCATGTTTATATGTAAATCACAAAATATTGGCCAGATTGAGTTGCTAAAAAAGTACAGCAAATCTGGATAATTTTTTTTACAGTTGCATTTCAACTTGCAATCACAATTTTATCAGAAAGGTTTTTTCCCCAAATCATGCAGCCCTATTTTCTACCATGATATTCCATTTAGTCACATAATTATTGCTTATCATTTGTAATACTGATTATAGAATTAATCATGGCTATGTTTTGGTTTCATATTCTTAATCACATTGGTGCAGTTTTTGAGAATTGATGTGAGATGAATGAGCACGTCACTGATCTTCACACATTGTCTTTCCAGAAACCGTTGTGATTTTTGCAGAAAAGGATGAATTTGATAAGCTCAAGCCTTCATCTCCAAAAACAGTAAAGAGGTGAGTCTTCACACAACCTAAACAAACCTTTAACTACTACAAGACAAACAGGGTTTAAGCAGCACAGTAAAGACCTCGTATGGAGGCGACAAACACGTTTCCTCGTCTCATGTGAGATTGTACCAGTAATTCTGCCACCGCAGGACGTGTTTGTGCGGCAGCTCTTCTCTTCTCATCTGACTGGAAACATTATGTGGCTTACAGACAAGATGAGGTAGTCAAACACAGATCCAGCCTGCAACTACGCTTTCCACAGGAGATGTTCATTTCAGACAAATGTAATCAAGCGTGTGATAATTACGCAGCGGCGCAGCCAAAACCGCCAGGTGAAAATAGCTCTGCTTCAATATAAGATGACACTTTTTCGCCTCAAACCCTTTTTTTTTTCTTCCTTTTTTCCCCCCAAGGCACAACAGAAGCTTGAATTAAGAAATAAAACTGCTTTCCTCATACTAGTTAGATGAGAACTTCACCTGGTTTACATTTTGATTGTTGTGAATAACACTCATCTCTATAAGTCAAGACACTACAGTTGAATAGTCAAAAAATTAACTTATAGATATCATCACTTCCTGACTTGGGTAATTACATTAAGAATTGCCAACATTTTGTGTATTACAAGTTTTCTGAAATGTTATATTTAAATAAGCAAATGAGACATTATCTAATTAAATATGCACTCATTTGCATACATTTCCAGACCATAATTCTAAACATTGGATAAAGCCAGGTTCACAATATTTTGTTTTGGCATATTAGAGTTAAAGGTCTTTACAGAGGGGATTTTGGATTTCTCTTTTTAGCTCTGCAGCAGACAGAAAAAATTAATTTTTATAATTTTTTTAGGAATAAAATGTTTTATAAACCAGTGTGAATGATATATGAACAAACCCCCTCAGTGGAAACCTTCAGAATATAGACAGGAATAAAACTAAGTTTGGTGAAGTGGAGATAAAAACTCATTTTGAGAAAACAACCTTTAAAGATTGTATTGTAAATTAATTTTACAGATGCAAATAGATAAAGTGCAATGATAATACCAAGCCAATGATATATGAACAAAACCCTCAGTAAAACCCTTCAGAATATAGATAGGAATAAAACTGTAAGTTTTGGTGTATGTAAGTGCTGCTGAAGTGGAGAAACAAACTCATTTTGAGAAAAAAGGCCTTATATATATTGAAACTGAAATCTACAGACGCAAATAGATTAAGTGCAATAATAAACCCAGGTAAATGCAATATAAACAAACCCATCAATAAAAAACTTCAGAATACAGAGAGGAATTAAACTTTAAAATTTTGTGTATGTAAGTGCTGCTGAAGTGGAGAAAAAACTTTTTAAAGTTATGTATTGGAACTGAAATCTGCAGACGCAAATAGATAAAGTGTAAAAATAAAACCAGGCGAATGATATATGAACAAACCCCTCAGTAAAACACTTTAGAATATAGATAGGAATAAAACTGTAAAATTTGGTGTATGTAAGTGCTGCTGAAGTGGAGAAAAAACTCTTTAAAGATATGTACTGTAAATTAAATCTACAGACGCAAAATGATAAAGTGCAAAAATAAAACCAGGCGAATGATATATGAACAAACCCCTCAGTAAAACACTTTAGAATATAGATAGGAATAAAACTGTAAAATTTGGTGTATGTAAGTGCTGCTGAAGTGGAGAAAAATCTCTTTAAAGATATAGATTGGAACTGAAATCTACTGATGCAAATAGATAAAGTGCAATCAAATAAACACTTAAATGTATATTTTGGATTTTTTTTTTCTTTCCACTAATCTGAAACAACATGTTATGAAAAGTCAAATAGCCCTGACTGACTGATTGCAATTGGTCAGATATATTCTAGATGATCTAATATATAGATAGATTGCGCCCGTTTATGAGTTAGTCAGTGCATGATAATTATTACCGTAAACCACAAGAGGCAGAAGAGCAAATGTCTAAATCAGACTCTTTCATCAAGGAATAGAGTTATTTCAAACCCTGAAGAACTTTCATGCAGCTCACAGTGACTATGACTGGCATAAAACATTACAATAATGTAAATAATCACCAATTTTTTTTTTTCAACATGAAATATTTTTTTAAACAATTACAGATACTATGCGTGTCCATAGATTGAAATAACTGAAATACTTCTACATTTCATGATTCCAGACGTTTTAAGGCTTATAAGTTCTTCACTCTCGACCAATAAATGTATATATCCTGGTTTTCCAAGACTGTAGGATGCCATTAAAAAAAATTGTTGTTGAGAGAGTGAATAAGAAACATTTGTAACACTTTACAATAAGGTCTCATTTGTTAACATTAGTTAATATGAACTAACAAAATGCAATGTATTTTTTACAGCAATCTTTGATAATGTTAGTTAATAAAAATACAGTTGTTCATTGATTTTAGAAATGTAGTAATAAATGTTGAAATTAACATTTAAGATTTTTAAATGCTTGTTTATTGTTAATTAATATTATTTGTACACGTGCTGTCAGCATTCAAACACTAAACGCTTGCACTGTTGCAGTGAGAACGACGCGTCATCAGAGAACGAGCAGCTCTTGAGTCGCAGCATTGATAGTGACGAGGAAGCAGCTCAGGACAAACAGGGAGCCGCTGACCTTTGCCTTCTGTCTCTGGTGCATCTGACGCGGGACAAGACCTGCTCCACCAACCCCATCAGCAACAACAACAACACCACCAGCAGCAGAGCCACCGGGGTGAATACCACACCACGCACATATGTGACCCTGCAGCACAAAACCAGTGTTAAGTCGCTGGGGTATATTTGTAGCAACAGCCAAAAATACATTGTATGGGTCAAAATTATCGATTTTTCTTTTATGCCAAAAATCATTAGGATATTAAGTAAAGATCATGTTCCATGAAGATATTTTGTAAATTTCCTACCGTAAATATATCAAAACTTAATTTTTGATTAGTAATATGCATTGCTAAGAACTTCATTTGAACAACTTTAAAGATGATTTTCTCAATATTTTAATTTTTTTGCACCCTCAGATTCCAGATTTTCAAATAGATGCATCTCGGCCAAATATTGTCAGATCCTAACACACCATACATCAATGGAAAGCTTATTTATTCAGCTTTCAGATTATGTACAAATCTCAATGTCATTAACCCTTATGACTGGTTTTGTGGTCCAAGGTCACATATATACAGAGGTGTAAAGAGTGTCTGAAAACCATACTTGAGTAACAGTACAGATACCTTACAGCAAAAATGACTCCATTACAAATTACAAGTCCCCAATTACGTTTACATTTAGACATTTAGCAGACGCTTTTATCCAAAGCGACTTACAAATGAGGACAATGGAAGCAATCAAAATCAACAAAAGAGCAATGATATGCAAGTGCTATAACAAGTCCCCAATTACAAAACAACTTGAGTAAAAGTCTTAGAGTATCTGATTTTAACAGTACTTGAATATATGTAAGCTCAAAGATGCATTAGCCCTCAACATCTATGAGAAATGCCAGTGAAAAACAAGAAACATTTGATTTGTGAGGAGAGCAATCACGTTTATTTTCTATAATCAAAATAAAACTGAACACCTCAAAATTCCAATCAATGTCAACACAACGTCTACAGACACTCAAGTCTCAGTGAAGCACAAGTGCTCAAAAAGGGCAAAAGCAACCAATGTACTTAAAAAAAAAAAAGGTCTCTTCAATATGCCAGATAAATAAAATAATGTTAAGTAAAATTAAAAAGTCAAAGCCTTCTTGCACTAGACGTGCTGGTTTCAGCCGCAATTTACCTGCTAATGCACTCGCATTCACATAAAGAAGCCTTGTTTACAAGTGTCATTGTGTAAGAGCAAAACTCACAAGATATAGTACCTTTAATGCCCTGTACATGGCAATATTGCGTCTTTTGTAGCAGAAATAAACTGCTGCAGAAAAGGTTAGGTGCCGTGCAAAATGTAATGAGCAATTGCATGACTCATTACAAATGTATTGGAGTAAAGAGTACATATAACCTGTTAGTGAAGTAGAGAGTAAAAGTTGCTAATACCTTTGATACGCAGTAAAACTACATAGTAGCCAAAAAGATACTAAAGTACAGTAACTAATTACATTTACTCAAATACTTTACACCACTGCATGTATATTACAGTCAGTTACAAGTCTCGTCTTCTCACCAAGGCTTCATTTATTTGATTAAATATACAGTAACAATTTTGAAATATTATTAGAATTTAAAACAGCTGTTTTCTATGTGAATATGTATTAAACTGTAATTTATTTCTGTGATGCGCAGCTGTGTTTTCAGCATCATTACTCCAGTCTTCAGTGTCACATGATCTTCAGAAATCATTCTAATATGCTGATTTGCTGCTCGAGAAACATTTCTGATTATTATCAGTGTTGAACACAGTTGTGCTGCACAATATTTTTGTGGAAACTGTGATACATTTTATTTTTCAGGATTCACAGATGAATAGAAAGTTCAAAAGAACAGCATTTATTTACGTCGAGTGTTCTGTTCTTGGACGCTGTTGTTGAGTTTTTCAGCATTAGAGTGTCTGCTTTCCATCTGATCTTGTTATTGTAGATTCAGACTAATCTCTGTTGCTCCGTGTGACTCTTCCAAACATTTCCCGTTTCTGCAGATTCACAGCAGAAGGAAAAAGATCCTGGATTTGTACACAAAAGCCTGCAGTGTTGCGGAGGGTGAGTGTAACCGTAACCGTGAATTCATGATTACAAAAATCATCAAAAATATTGATTTCATATCATTGAAATTATGTCAAATCAAATATATGTTAGCATTGTTTATCCTAATGGACTGTTCTGATGGGACCCATATAATCACAGACAATTAAAATAAACACTTGTCAGCTCTTAAAAGGGAGGAGAAACTTCTCACAGATCTGCTGTTGTTGATGTGTTCAGTCAATCAAACTCAATGTTTGACACAAATTCATCACTTAATAGAAGATGATCAAAAATACGCAAGGTTAAGTTCACTTACAGTGAGAATAAACATGGCTTACTTGAACACAATAGCTTCTGGGAGAATTATTGACTTAATAAATGTTATAATAAAATAATAAATAAAAATGAATAAATAATTTTATTATTTTTAAGGATTTTAAAATTTTGCTTAAGAAACAATTCTGGTGGTATTATTATTATTATTATTATTATTATTATTGTTATTATTTATATTAAAATTAATTTAAGTTTAAATTGATTTAATTTACATTTTAAAATATTAAAAATGTTTATTTTTATACAATAAACAGTTCTGCTAGGCATTTTTTAAAATAGATACATTTAAAGTATTTTAAATATTTTTACATTTTAAATGCATTTGATGATAAAATAATAAATATAGAAGATAATAATAAAAATATATATTTTTATTTTGGATCAGATTTTTGCTACTTTTGCTTAAACAATTCTGGTGGTATTATTATTATTATTATTTAAATTAAAATTTATTTAAGTTTAAATTTATTTAATTAACATTTTTTTAAAAATTAAAAATGTTTATTTTTATACAATAAACAGTTCTGCTAGGTATTTTTAAAAAATCAATACATTTAAATTATTTTTTAAGAAATGCATGTAATAATAAATAAAAAATAATTCACAATTAAATTTGTCAGATTTTAAGGATTTTCGTTAGTTCTGGTAGTGTGTTGGTCGTCATAAACCCTGCACGTGAACGTCTTTCCTGATAACGATGTTTTACTCCTAGTGTAACTCATGATGATGTTCATCTGTGCAGGTCTGAGTCCGACCGAGCTTCCGTTCGACTGTCTGGAGCGCAGCAGCCGCATGCTCAGCGCCACCTACAGCACGGACAAGGCAGTGGTGAAGACGTGGAGGCACCTCGCCGAGAGCTTCGGCCTGAAGCGCGACGAGATCGGAGGCATGACGGACGGCATGCAGCTGTTCGACCGCATCAGTACGGCGGGATACAGCATCCCGGACCTGCTGACCCGTCTGGTCCAGATCGAGCGGCTGGATGCCGTCGAGACCCTCTGCTTCGACATTCTGGGCCCCGAGAACAGCGTCCCTCCATCCAGCCACCATCCCAATCTCACCTCCCGCTGCGCCAGCGTCTGACAGAACCTCCGCAGACCATCTGTGTATTTCTGTGACTGTTGTTCACAGATGAACTCGTGACGGACGCCTTCACTGCGACGCTGTTGATTTCTGATAACAGATGGAGGAAATGCGAGCGATCATATTTCAAGCTCTCAAACGTTTCTACACGTGAACAGACAGTTCGAGCCGCAGCAGACTGATTTCACACACTGTTGCATTAATAATGCGACGCAAGAATGTGTTTTATTCTAAGTGTTTCCACAAGAGATTTTACAGTGCAGTACTTGCTTTCTGCTGCAACAACAGTCTGAGTGAGCTCAAGTTCGTTAAACGCTCTAACGATCTGTTTTAAGGCAAGACACTACAGGGTTAACTTAACTAATCGATGTCACTATACCGCACCAGCTGATTAATCACAGTACATTAAAACAAAAAGTTTTATGAAATGTTGTTTAAATATGCAAATGAGGCATCATCTCATTAAATATGCACTCATTTGCATACATATCCAGAACATAAATCTGAGTACTGCATAAATCCAGGTTCAAAATTCTTGTTTGATTTCCACAGCAGCGACACTGAATGAAGCACATAATCAGTACATGAGATTATCATCATCATAGTTTGTATGTCGTTGTTCCAGCCGCGACATCGCAGAAGTAGAAACTGTTTCTAAAATAGAAAGTTTGCGTGTCGCTGTCGCAGCTGGTTAGGACAAAAACTCTGATTAACATGGAAAAGTGTCGCGTGGGGATTGTGGATTTCTCTTTTTATCGCTCCATAAATCAGGAAATACTGTCAACAGACAGAAAACAAACACATCTTCACCATGTTTTTATGAGTAAAATGATGTATAAATCAGTGAATACGTGTGTGTGTGTGTGTGTGTGTGTGTGTGTGAGAGAGAGAGTGTGTCTGTGTGTGTGTGTGTGCGTGCGTGCGTGTGTGTGTGTGTGTCCCGTGGCGAGCCGCTGCTGCTGGACTAATTGTCTGGAATTGGTGTTTTATGACTCTGAGTGAAAAAGCGCCTGTGACTTCCAGCACCTCATTAACTAATAATCCAAACGGAACAGCCGTAAAGAGTCCGATGGGAAGCAGAGGCAGCTGTGTAAACCTTTAACTGCATGCAGAAGGCAGACTCAGCGAGCCGCTGTAATGACCTGACACTCTCTCACACACACGCTTCATGACTCTGTGTGTGTGTTTCTGACCGGCTCACAGCTCGTGTTTGAGGCTTCATCTCTCAGAAAGTTACCGTCAGACGTTTGCAGGGAATGTCAGGAACGTCAGAAACTGTGGATGAATGGAGCCGGTCTCCTAAACAAACACATACAGTATGCATGCGGCACCACTTCAAATACTGTTTTTGGCTTTTTTTGTTGTTGCATCATGTTTGTTTACCCTTCCTCACATCCCACGTTAATATATATATACTGTATATCAACAAACAATGCATTTTATTTTATGTTAAAGGCCACGTCAACCTCATCCACATGTTTCTAGCAGAGCTCCTGGATCAATGCAACAAACACAACCATACAACTGTATATATAACTTATTATTGTACATATGCATCATGTATAGAAGCATCAGTAAAGAAATAAAATGAGAAAAATATATCAGAATGTTGTCGATTGTTATTCTGTGCCACGTGTCGGAAACTGATGTGCAGCTCACAGAAAAGCTCAGCCACAGAGAGATGAAGATGAAAATAAACAAATAAAATAAACTGAATTTACGTGATGCAAATCTTAAAGTTCTGCAAAATACTGCAGTTCAGTTGAATGTGAGCAACCGGGAATAATCAACTCACAGAAATATCATGAGAGTGAAAAAATGTACATATTTGATCAAAATGATATTTTGTTTAATGAAGTGAACTCTATTTTAGTGCCAGATTCTTCATTCATCCCCCAACTCACTGCCGTGATGCCAAAAAATTATTATTATTTATTTTATTTCAGGATCGTGTGACACTGAAGACTGGAGTAATGATGCTGAAAATTCAGATTTGATCACAGAAATACATTATAGTTTAACAGATATTCACTTAGAAACAGCTGTTTTAAATTATAATAATATTTCACTGTTTTTACTGTATTTTTGATCAAATAAATTCACCTTTACATCACTGGAATAAATTACGATTTAAAATATGTCCACATAGAAAACAGTCATTTGACATTGTAAAAAATAATTCACAATATAATAAATGCACTAGACTTCTTTCAAAAACATTTGAAAAATCTTATTTATTTATTCATTTTTAATTCATTTTTATTTTTACGATTACTTTAATGTATTTATTTTTTATTTATTGATAGTTATTTTGAAATCAATTGTAAAGTATTTAAATATTGCAGTATTTGTTATGCTGTCCTCATGCTAATTTCAATAAAATAACTTTATAAAGTCATGAGAATAATAGAATTACAAAAATAATAATAATTTTTAAACATGCAAGTAAGACCCAGAATTTTTTATTTTTTTTTCATTATGTTGGTTGGAGCATAAGAAACAAATGGAGGAAAAAAAAACTTTTTTGAAAAAAGATATTTTATTCTATGTCCTTTGTAGAGGACGCCAGGACTGTTATTAAAAAAAAATAGACATGAAAAGGCAAAAACAGTTTTATTTTTTCATTCACCAATCAGTTTTTAGGTTTCAGCCTATTTTTAGCCAAACTTTGTACAAAGATGATTCTGAACTATGATATGAAAGATATAACAGAATGATCTGATATACTATTGTACTTTATGATATGTGTGTGTAAAATGTTCATAAATTGGTATTCCCATTCTATACAATGTATCTAATTTGCATATTAATGTGTTCCTGCGGCAAACCATAATGAAACAGAAGTGTAATAATGGGAGTAATAACGTGGCAACATTTTCATAAGAATATCTCATATTTCACAGGAATATTGATCTATAATTTCTTGTTGTGTCTCCCCAAAATGCCTGATTAACAGTCCTCTACAGTGGACATTAAAAAATTATGCCCGGTTTCGTAACAAAAAGTCATATTCCGATTTAGAAACCCCATAACATTTGATGTTTATTAACGACAAACAACTTTGAAAATTAGCCAGATTTAAATGATAATTACAAAACATTATCATATTTCCCTAAGAGTGCTAAATTTGATCATTCTGTCGATATCAGTCATATTTAAAATGTGTTTATCTCCAAACATTTGATATCTCTGAAAACTGTATAGTATTTTTTCATGTCATTACATTGTTTACTTTAGAGCATGAGAAAAAAATGGAAAAATAACATTTGTGAAAAATGATATTTTATTCATATTTTATGCCATGTCCTCTGTAGAGGACACCAGGACTCAGTTTTTCTAAAAAAAAATAAATAAATAAAATGACATGAATAAACATGAAAAGGCAAAAACAATGGGATTTTTAATCAATTTTTAGGTTTCAGGATTTTTTTTTACACCAAACTTTGTATAAAAATGATTCTCAACTATATTATGAAAGATATAACAGAATGATTTGATATACCATTTTACTTTATGCAATATGTGTGTAAAATTTCCATAAACAGGTTTTCCCATTAAACACAATGTAATCTATACTCTGTACCTAATTTGCATATTAATGTGCTGTTGGGACAGCATGTTGAAAAAAGAAGTGTAATAACGGGAGTAACGAAGGAATGTTAAAAAATAACACAGAAAGATGTCTTCAGTGGATTGTTTGACTACTCAAAAGAGAACACAGGAAAATATAACTTCATTCATTTGTTTCCTGACAGCTAAATTTCACATACATAATCAAAAATCTGTCTCTAAATCTCTTTTTCTTTATTCAAAGTTGATCTAGACGAGTCTCTCGCTCTGCTCACATTTAAAGATCTAGTTGCTGTGTGGACCAACATTATAATACGTTACTGTTTCATTTGTTTATTTGGATAAAGGTTCAGTGATTCAGTGTAATTCACTGCTTTTCTTCAACAGTGCAGCGTGTGTTTAGCATCAGGACACAAAGAACATGAAGCGCTGCTACAACACTACAAGCACAACACCAGCAACATACAGTAAAACACCGCCAGAGCTGTGTGACATCAGCAGATGACAGCAGCTGTTTCATTTCTGCATGAACTGCTCCTTTAAGAGTAAGAGGAATAATACACTCACAGACATGATGCTGGAATGAAGCGGCCTGCGTGCAGTGACCTGCCGTGTGCCTTCAGCCTCATCAATCACTGGACAAACATGGGACATGATTTACACTTCCTCCGCTCAAGTGTGCGAGAGATAACAACAAAGTGCATAAAAAACAGATAAAGTGAGCGCAGTCGTTCAGTGTGGAGATAAAAACACTCACGCGTGTTTGCTGAATCTGCTGGCGTCCAGTGAGCAAACACCTGCAGCGCGCACTGATTCCGGCTGTGTTCACAATCACACACTATCATACTAATCACACGATTTAGTATGCATGCTCTGCACACTATATGGACGCACTGCATTAGTACCTGAATGACTTAATACACTGCAGTATATACTGCACTGCATACGAAGTGTGCTGCTACCTACATTGATTCTGGTTGTGTTCACAATTGCATACTAACAGTATGTGGACATTCTGCATGGGTTCTTGATGACTGACTACACTGCAGTATATACCACTGAGCACACTGCACTGGGTACGCTATCCCACACTGCACTGCGTATGCACATCAATTTCAGCTGTGTTCACAATTGTGTACTAACATACTAATCACACTGTTTAGTATACATGCTATGTACACTACATGGATGTTCTGCAAGGATTCTTGATGACCTACTACATTGCAGTATATACTACTAAGCATACTGCACTGGGTACTCTATCCCACACTGTAATGCACACTGAAATGCAGACACTACCCACATTGATTCTGGTTGTGTTCACAATTGCATACTAACTTATTAATCACACTATTTAGTATGCATGCTTTGCACAGTATGTGGACGCTCTGCATGAGTTCTTGATGACCTACTAAACTGCAGCATATACTACTGCACTAGTACTCTATCCCATACTGCAGTGCACCCTACAATGGGTACTGTATCCCACACTGTAATGTACACTGGACTGCGTATGTAGTGTGCTACTACCTACTTTGTTTCCGGCCGTGTTCACAATTGCATACTAACATACTAATCACACTTTTTAGAATGCCTGCTGTGTACACTACGTGGATGAATCTTGATAACCGCAGTATATACTACAGAGCACACTGCACTGGTGCTGTTTTGCTGCTTTGACACAATCAGTGTTGTATAAAGCGCTATACAAATAAAGGTGACTTGTATCCCACACTGCAGTGCACACTACAACGGGAACACTAGCCCACACTGTAATGCACACTGCACTAGTACTCTATCCCATACTGTAATGCACACTGCACTTCATACACTTTCCAGTGTTGGTTATCAGTGCTGCATCTGAACTCTAGTATTTGTGAACTTGCAAAATGTGCTGTTTCTGTAAATCACACGTGTGCAGTCAGTCTGTTTGTTGATATCTGTTCCCGTTCATCGGTGACTTGTATCCCACACTGCAGTGCACACTACAACGGGAACACTAGCCCACACTGTAATGCACACTGCACTAGTACTCTATCCCATACTGTAATGCACACTGCACTTCATACACAGTGTGCTACTACTCACACTGATTCTGGTTGTGTTCACAATTGCATACTAACATACTAATCACACTAGCTAGTATGCATGCTGTGCACACTATGTGGACGCTCTGCATTGGTTCTTGATGACCTAACACACTGGAGGCAGGTACCTAGTGCACACTACGGTGGGTACTCTTATCTTACACTGCAATGCACACTGCACTGCATACTACAATGGGTACAAAGTGTGCTGCTACCTACATTGATTCTGGCTATGTTCACAATTGCATAATAAC
The DNA here is from genome assembly GCF_001515625.1 of Sinocyclocheilus rhinocerous. NCBI lineage: Eukaryota > Metazoa > Chordata > Actinopteri > Cypriniformes > Cyprinidae > Sinocyclocheilus > Sinocyclocheilus rhinocerous. Next base: position 76,919 of record NW_015630705.1, read on the forward strand.
CTACTAATCACACTATTTAGTATGCATGCTATGCACACTATTTGCATGCATTCTTGATGACCCACTGCACTGCAGTATACACTACTGAGCACACTGCAATGCACTGTGTACACAGTGTGCTACTACCCACTGATTCTGGCTGTATTTACATTTGCATACTAACAACTGCATACCGACTGATCACACTATTTAGTATGCATGCTTTGCACACTAAGTGACTGTTATGCATGGGAGTTTGATGACTTACTACACTGCAGTATATACTACTTAGCACACTGTACTGCATACTCTATCCCACACTGCAATGCATTTAACTTTGATTTTCAGTTTCCAGTGTAACAAATGAACTGGATGTGATGCCACCAGTGATTAAAAAAAACCTTCTCATTATTTCATTGGCCTGGATTAAAAATGCAAAATAACTATTTAACTCCGAGACAGTCTCTCTCCAAAACTTCAACCTAAAGAAAAACAGTAATTATATTTTTGATTAATTCAGTAGATGTAGATGCATTCAATGCATTTCTAATCAAACATAATGAGCATAAATGTCCACTAAGAGCTCATCTGCATTCGCTCATGTAATCATTATGTTCATGTTTGAGAGTTCAGTGCTGTAATGCATCATCATCAACTGGTCAAAACTCACAAATGACCCAGAACTAACAGTTTAGTGCCAAGATCAGTCTTGTTTCACCAAAGTGACTCTTTGAGGTCTGACACCACAAACCGGCCTGTAATCAGCCTCAAACCACACAGCGGTCAGGGACGGTGAACTGGCCTGGCACGACTACTGAAGCACGAATACTTTAAAAGGTAAATAAATGTTTAATGAGGACAAACGGCCTGAAACATGACTTCCACTGGCGTTTCGGTCAGCCAAGAATCCACACGTATAAATCACACAAACCAGCGTCTCTATGAAACAGAGTTCATACACACTGCAGCACTTAAACGCTTGAACTAATGAAAAGGTTTACAGCATAAAACCATGATATATGTCACTGAGAACCACACAGCAGTACAAAACACTCACTTCAGCATGACTGACTAAATTACTGAAGTACCATCTCATCTCTCATGAACACATTAAAAACATGTGCACCTGCGAACAATTATTATATATAAATTATATTTTAAATATATATATATATATATATATTATTTTTTTTATTTTTAATTCAGCAGATTCCCAGGAAATATTTCTCATTTTTATTTAGTATAGTATTTTAATTAACTTAATGTTCTAAAATAACAAAAACTAAAATAATAATAAAATAACTAAAACTATATAGACATATTGGAAAAAACCCCCACAAAAAACACTTTTTATTTTAACACAAAAATTTAAATAGAAAATAGAAAAATAAAACAAAAACTAATTTATATACTATTAATAAAAAATAAAATAGT
>NW_015630705.1:78575-81081 GCF_001515625.1 Sinocyclocheilus rhinocerous
TCTCAGCTAATGCACGACCTGACCTCTGCTTCACTTCAACTGTAGCTACCAGCAAGGACTAACCAACCTATGCTAACCAGCCAGGCCTTGAAACCCCTCCGAACACGGTCATTATTCCTGTAACTCTGTCTGGTTAGGGTTAGGTTACGACGGCATAGAGAATGAGTCAAACAGAAATCAAGAGTTCTATCTGTCTGGACTCTCACGTGATCTCTCCAGCACAGCGTCAAACCGAGAGATACAGCATCGAGCAGAGCTTTTCTCCATTACAGCAGGAACATGTGTGATTGAGAACAGACTCAAAACAAATCCTGCTCCATCTGGACTAAACATGAGTGCGCTCAGGCCTGGAACTCATTCAGCTCCGGCAAACATTCATCATGCTGCTGCTAAACAATGTGACAGGAGAGAGAAGACCGGCTCAGGAGAACCACCAGAGATCCTCAGCGCAGGTGCTTTCAAGCTTTAATCCTGACAACGACAACAAAAACTAATAACATTCCTCTGAGAAAGAGTTTGAATCTGGTGCGAGTCAGTCGTTAGTTTGATTCCTGAAGAATGAATCACTGATGCTTTCAGAGCGTTGATCTGACTCAACCAATCACGTGAGATTAGGGCGGGACTAACTCGCTGACTGACCAATGACAGACGGGGGAATGTATTCAGGAAACCTGTTTGAAAACAGTCATTACTGCAATAGTGTTTGACGACGCCAGTGATGGAACAAATAAAAATGGCTCATATACAAAAAATATATATATTAAGTCTAAATTTAACATTTGAAGTGCATATCACAGATTACACGGTTTTGACATGAACTAATAAATATGTGATGCATATTTTTCAGTCACATAGAAATGAAACCGGCAGTAAAAAAATCTGTGCATGCTTTATTATTAAATATCTTAAATTCAGGCCTAAATACTGTTTTGAGTGTATGATCAAATAAAGTCAGGCACATCATCACTAATGAGGCAATTTAATTAAATTACATTTATTGAGTCGTTGTTTACAGTATAAAACATCAAAATCATTATTTCAATGTATACAAAAAAATTAATAAAATTGCACTATCCTACAAATGTTTCAAGGCATATTGTTTTCTTCTTCCGAGCTGCTCTCTGCTGATGGTTTATACTGCTAAACTCCAAAAATGTCAAAAATCCCCATTGAAGCATCATAACAGCATCAGTCTATAGTTTGTGAGATTATTATTCACTCATAATCTTCCTCTCCACCGATTATAAACACAGGTTTCATACTGTTGTGATTCCTCATTGCTCATTTGGGAGCTTGCTAGTATAAAAGCAGCATGCGGTTTGATGTGGAAACAGCAGCTCAGGCTTTCAGCAGACGAGCGTGAGTGACTGACTGCAGACGCAGAGCATGGAGGCACGTATGTGATGAGGTGTTTGGCGTGTCAGGAGCGTGTGAGCGTGCCCAGATTGAGGAGGATGGAGCTGAGGTTGATGCTGATGAAGGCTTGACTGCGGCCGCTGGTCCTGTGCATCTCCTGCAGCAGCAAACGCAGCGCCGACGCTTCGAACAGACGCTTGTTCTTCCTGCAAACAAACAGAGAAGTAGTGCTCCACTGATGGCCCATGCAGATATCTTACAGAGCACACACACATATATATATATATTTTGATTGATTAATAAAAAAAGCAAACACTATGATGGCAGGTTTCATGTCCCATTTACTTTGTTTAACAGTTCTGTGTAATAATTAGTAGTCAGAACTGTAAACAGAGATAGGAAACTAATGATGACCGAATGGAAGCTGTGTGCGCTCAGGTGCTGGCGTTCTCAGTGCCGTCAAAATAAAAGTCCCGCTTCCCACACATCGGCCAAACTGGAAAAATTACTGGCCGATGCGATAATTTAAAACTGCCAAATATCGGCTAAACAGAAAAAATATTAGCTGATGCTAATAATTTTAAAAAAAAGCCAAATATCAGCCAAACAGGAAACAAAAATTAGTTGTCGATGCCGATAATTAAAATATGTTGAATATCGTCCAAAGAAAAAAAAATTAACCAATGCCAATAATACAAAAACTGCAAATATCGGCCAAACAAAAAAATTGTCTGATGCCGATAATTTAAAAGATGCCAAATATCAGCCAAACTGAAAAAAACAAACATATTGGCCGATGCTGATAATCTAAAAATGGCAACTATCAGCCAAATAGAAAAGAAAAATTATTAGTCAATGCCGATAATTAAAAAATGTTGAATATCGCCCAAAGAAAAAAAAATTAACCAATGCTAATAATCACAAAAACTGCAAATATCGGCCAAACAAAAAAAAAAGGCCGATGCTGATAATGAAAAAAAAAGCCAAATATCAGCCAAACTAAAAAAAAACACTTGATAGAATCACTGGATCTGCACAACAGCTGAATGTCCCAACACACACACACACTCACACACACACACACACACACACTCACACTCACACACTCACACACACACAAGACCTGCGCCGAAACATAACACAACCCCCC
>NW_015630705.1:81158-84350 GCF_001515625.1 Sinocyclocheilus rhinocerous
CACACACACATACACACACACACACACACTCACACACACACACACACTCACACACACACGACCTGCGGCTGATCCCTGACGTGAAGCTCCAATAGGAGTGTTCCAGTGAACTCACTGCTCTCAGATCTGTTCAGAAAGGCCAAACTGAGCTAAAGAGGCTCACAGATGACTGACCGGACGCTGGAGAGCTTCTGCAGCAGCATCAGCATCTTCTCCAGCAGCGGCGGCTCCAGACGAGGGTTACGGAGGAACAGCGAGGCGCAGCGGAAGAAATCCTCGGAGCTGCACTGATCCAGAAAAGCCGACAGCGTTCCTGCTGGACAGAGAAGTGTTAGTCTGAGATTCAGAGCCGGAATATCAGCTTAGAAAACATACTGATTCTATTTCATTACACAAAACATAACATTAACAAGACAGGCATTATTTCTACAATAAAACAATAACATTAATATTAATGCTTAAATTAATTTTAATTCTAATATTAATTATTGCTGATTAATATTAATGAATAATTTATAGTAATTATTAAACTAATTAATATTAATGCAACACAGGATTTCTATATAAATTTGAATATTATTAATATTACAATGAATAATATATTAAACAAAAATCAATAAAAAAATAAATGAATAAAAATGAATAAATCAAATTTGATTTAAATAAATAAGTAAAATAAATACATTTGATTAAAATAAATATATTAAAACAAATAAACAACATTGGATTTAAATAAACAGAATAAAAAAGTACTTGGCAATAAAGGTGATTCTGATTCTGATTAAATAAATGTGATTGAAATAAATTGATAAAAATAAATACATAAAATTGTATTTAAATAAATATGTTTGAAATAAATACATTGATAAAAAATTAATATATTAAATTGTAATTATATAAATAAATGTAAATGAATTTATCTGATTTAAATAAATAATAAATTTATCCGGAATAAATTAAATAATAAATTAAAATAAATACAGTTTAAATAATAAATAACTACATCAAAAAACATTTTAATAATTTTTTTAAACAAAATGAATTTGATTAAAAGAGATAAAAACATAATACAATTTTATTTAAATAAGTAATAAATTTGACTAAAATAAATAGATTAAAACTGAGACTGGGCTGATATTCTTTCAAAAGAAAGAAAAGTCACACAACGTTCAGAAGAAAGAAGGCTTTGAACGACGTGATGGAGATGATTATCGGGGGCACTATCACTTTAAGAAACCAGCTACAAACTACACGCTAAACATTACAAAATAATTCCACTTATTGTCTTCTTTTAAATATGCATTAATAAATGCTGCTGTGATCAGATTAGCATCACACATTATCGTACTTTTTACTTTCTTATTAAAAACTTGCAAGTATCTATAAAAACCCTGCTTTTCTAATCCAAATGTGTCTGCCATGGCCTGCTAACTCAAGAAATTTCCATTAGAGGTGACTGACTGTAATTCCTCTCCATAAAAATAATCCACATCCAGAGGCAATGACTGAAAAGGGTACAGTAACCATGGTAACGCTGCACACACTAACAGCTGCATCCAAAACACACACAGACTGTGATGGGAATTTAATTAAACCCATTATTAAACCACAAATTAAATAAACCGGCGGAACTGGGTCTGGCGTCCCATAATAAGGTTTGAAAAATGTAAAAAATAAATAAATAATAAAAAATAAGTTTAAACTAACTAAATTTGACAGAAAATTAAATAAAAAATGATTAAAATAAATAAAAAAATAATAATAAATTTTATTTAAATAAATACATAAAAACATTTGATTAAATGAATGAAAATGAATAAACAAATCAAATTTGATTTAATAAGAAAAATTAATTAAATTTGATTAAAATAAATAAAATTTGATTTACATAAATATACATTTGAATAAATGATTAAATAAATATGACTGAAATAAATCAATACAATTTGATCTGAACAAGTAATAAATTAATATTGAAACAAATAGATTCAAATAAATAAATATAAATGTGATTAAAATAAATAAAATGAAAAAAATTATTTAAATAAATAAGTAGTTTAAAATAATACAATTTAATTTAAATAAATAAAAATTTAATAAGTTAAATACAACTTTTTACAAATTAAAACATTTAGAATAAATAGAAAATGAAGCATGATTTTTTTTTTAAATTAATAAACGAATAATGATTTAAATAAACAAATAAACAAAAAACATTTGATTAAAATAAGAAAAGATTTAAATAAATATAAACATTTAGATAAAATATAAATAAAATGTTATTTAATAATAATAATACATCTAACAGGACACTACAATAGTGAGTAGGAAAAAGGTGCAAGGATGTAATGAAATATAAACTAAATATTTTCCAATAATATTTTAGACAAAATTATAATATTTATTTTTTACAGTACTAATTTGTAAGAATTTAAAAATGATGGGGCGGAGTCACACAAGTAAATATGGGGAAAATATCGGTAAAACCGATTATCGGCCAATTTGAACATATCACATGATCAATCAATGGTCATATTTAGGAGTCCGTTTAGCGGAAATCCCACAACAGCATATTCTGCGCTCATGAAGAAAGAGTCTCTCACGTGATTCTGAGCTCATCTGCAGCAGCACATCCAGCGACGGAGCCAGAAGAGCGGGACTGGCAGATCTCAGCAGAGCCAGAACCACCGGCAGAGCCTGGTACTCCAGGAACAGAGCCTGCCCTTCATCGGAGCGAACCGCACAGGACAGCACCTCCACAGCCTGAGCCAGAACATCCACTGCACATCAGATATAATTACACACAGACACACCATCAGAAATCTACTGTTGCATGATAAACACACTCACAATAAACCAGCTTTCCACTGCTCACTGACACTTACAGATTCATATTCATAACAGCCGAATAATGATTACAGGAATAGTTCACTCACAAATGAAAATCTGCATCCGAGTTTGTTTCTTCGTCAGGTTTGGAGAAATGTAGCATTGCATCAGTGTCTCACTGCAAGTGAATGGGTGCCGTCAGAATGAGAGCTGATAAAAACATCACAGGTAATCCACAGCACTCCAGTCCATCAGTTAACATCTGGAGAAGACAAAAGCTGAAACAAATCCAGCATTAAGACGCTTTTAACTAAAATACATTGAGTCCATAATCCATAATAACACTTCCTCCAGTGAAAAAGT
>NW_015630705.1:85403-90719 GCF_001515625.1 Sinocyclocheilus rhinocerous
TGGATTTGTTTCAGCTTTTGTCTTCTCCAGATGTTAACTGATGGACTGGAGTGCTGTGGATTACTTGTGGATTATTGTGATGTTTTTATCAGCTCTCGTTCTGACGGCACCCATTCACTTGCAGTGAGACACTGATGCAACGCTACATTTCTCCAAACCTGACTCATGCACATTTTCAACACGTTTTACTTTCTGAGTGAACTCCGCTTTTAATATAACAGAGATTAGACTAATGCTAATGAGATATTTTAGTCTCGAGTGGAGCTCGAACAATTTATTCTGATTACAGAAACGCAATTGTATTGATTTCCGTGAGTGTGGGAGCCGGTGGGAGAAATAAGCAATGCATTAATTGACTTTCTGTGGCTTTTCGAGCAACTAAAGGATCTGATGAACTGCAGACTCTCAGGAACAGAGCGAGACGCGGCTGATCGACACAACACTGCCACCTGCTGCAGACGCTGAGAAACCACTGACCTTGGCTGATGGTCTTGATGATGATGAGGCTGCACAAGAAGCGCGTGAGGAGACAGGAGCTCTTGAAGAGCGGACAGACGCGCGATCCTCGAGACACCTCCTCACCCAGCCTCCTCAGCGTGGAGGTCAGGACGGTGTGCTGGAGGACAGAGAGACATCAGAACACACGCTTCTGCAGGACGCTTTCGTTCTGGGCTGAGAGCGTCTGCCTGAATGAAAGAAAACAGCTAGCACATTACGAAACAAGGCGCTAACACCTCTGAAAACTGAAGACTGGACACAAACCAGAGACCTAGAGAGCTTAAGGAAGTTTGTTTCCGCTGCACGACTTAAAAAAAAAAAAAAATTCTGACATTTTCAGAATTCAGTCAGAATTTTGATTAACAAAGTCATATAAAATCAGAATAGTGAGATTTATAAAAACAGTTGCAGTCTTTTTATTTGTTTTATTCCGGTGCAGAAACAAAAAAAACTGAATTGCAAGATGTAAACTCAGAATTCTGACAGAAAAAGTCTGAATTGCGAGACGCAAACTTGCAATTGTGAGAAAAATAGTCAGTGTTGTGAAATATGAACTCAAAATTGTAAGAAAAAAAATTCTTTTTTTTATTCCACGGCAGAAACAAGCTAGCTCACGGACAAACAAGACAAAATATATAAAATGTACAAATGGTGCGGTTTAATAATGTGTAGCTAGGTACATTTTTAAATTAGAGATCAACCGATATCGACTTTGTTTATAATCGATACTGATGTATTTGCGCATGTCTGATATGCAGAACTGATCTTTATTTATTGTTTTACTTCCATTTATGATACATTTATTATTGTAAATTAATATTATTATAATTATCATACTGTTATTATTATAAAATTTAGAATTTATCACAATAAAAACATGGCTTTTAAAATATTTTTACAATGGCAACAACTAAACAAATAATATTATCTAAATAAATTGACAAAGTCTAATGTTTTCAAAATGTTTAACTTTGCATAAATGTAATCATTTGTTTAAACTACAGTTTGAAAGAAAGGTTTAGGTGTTGTTTATTAGGCTAAAGAGTAATAATTACACATTGTCAGGAAAGTAATAAAATACATTACATTAGGGTCCATTTTGAACGGTACGTTATCAGAATTATTAATGTTTTTGTCAGTCTAGATTATGAAACACCTGCTGATGGCATTTATCGGTGGATATGATATGACAAAACCAATATCTGATTAAGAAAAAAGGCTTAAATATTGGTAAAACCGATTATCGGCCAATTTTAGTGCAAAGATTGAGACTTTTGTCCCGTTCAAGTCCCTCGCTGTTTCACTGCAGAACTTCTCTTATTATATAACAGTTATATCAGGCTGAAAAGCGTACGTTTAAATATGGTAAAATCAGGGTGAATTCGAGACCAATGCAGTAAACTATAGCTACATATTATCACATGATCAATCAATCAATCAATCACAATCTGATCAGAGTCCAAATTTTTGTCAGTCTAGATTATGAAACACCTGCTGATAGCATTTATCGGTGGATATGATATTACAAAACTGATACCCGATTAAGAAAAAAAAGCTTAAATATGGGGAAAATATCGGTAAAACCGATTATCGGCCAATTTGAACATATCACATGATCAATCAATCAATCACAATCTGATCAGAGTCCAAATTTTTGTCAGTCTAGATTATGAGATACCTGCTGATAGCATTTATCAGTGGATATGATATGACAAAACCGATATCCGATTAAGAAAAAAGGCTTCGGTAAAACCGATTATCGGCAAATGTTAATGCAAAGATTGAGGCTGAAAAGAGGACGTTTAAATATGGTCAAATCAGGTTGAAGTTGAGACAAATGCAGTAAACTTTACATATTATCACATGATCAATCAATCGATCTAGAGTCCAAATTTATCACTCGCTGAGTAAGAATGAGCTTTGAGGAGTAAAAACTGTGTCTAGGTGTAAGAATGACGGTCTGCAGTAAGTGACAGGAAACATCAAGCAAAGACAAAACTAGTGTTATGAAAATATGGTTTTGTGCTGGTAATAGAGCATGTGTTGGGCTGGTTTTGTGTACCTGTGAGCTGCGCTCCAGATGCAGCAGGCAGCAGTAGATGCAGCGCAGCAGAGACCGCAGCAGCAGAGACGGCTCCACCGCAGCAGCAACCGCTCCATGAAGCTGCTCCACCAGCATGGGCAGAACCTGACAGCACAGCAATCACAGCCGTTTCAGCACACAACACAACCATCATCAAGCTTCTGCTACGCCAGCGTCTACGCTCTCCATTCCACACCTGCACAATTATGACTATTTATTTTGAATTTAATAGAATGAACATCAAACACTTTTTTGGAGGGGTGACAAGCTCCCACTGCATTTTCTATTTGATGGATTTTCCTCAGATCCCAGTTATTCATAATACACATATTATTAATGGTTGCTAGGAAGATGATTACTGTAAAACTGTATGTACGGACACCAATTGAAACATTTTTTTTTTTTAATAACTCTAATGTACACTACAGGTCAAAAGTTTGGGATCAGTAAGATTTTTAATGTTTTTTACAGAAGTCTCTTCTGCTCATCAAGGCTGCATTTATTTGATCAAAAATACAGGAAAAAATTTAATATTGTGAAATATTATGATGATATAAAATAATGTTTTTCTATTTTAATATACATTAAAATCGAATTTATTTCTGTGATGCGCAGCTGTATTTTCAGCATCATTACTCCAGTCTTCAGTGTCACATGATCTTCAGAAATCATTCTAATATGCTGATTTATTATCAGTGCTGGAAACTGTTGCTGCTTCATATTTATTTGGAAACTGTGATACTTTTTTTCAGGATTCTTTGATGAATAAAAAGTTAAAAAGAAGAGCATTTATTGAAAATAGAAATCTTTAAGAAGTAGAATAGTCCAAAATCTAGGGGTGAACAAAGGCCTTCTGTAGCGAATCGATGCATTTTTGTAAGAAAAATATCCATATTCAAAACGTAATAATCACATCTAGCTTGCGCTCACTGTTGTAAACGGAAGCAGTTCCGGGTGGATGACGTATGAGGTCAGGGCTGCGCATGCGCCGGTGAGTCTCGTGAAAACCAACATTTGTTAACAGGAGCAAAGGAAGCAAAGTTTCCTTACTTTAGCAGAGGAACACCAGTCTCCTCTTATTATTACATTCTGAATATTGATATTTTTTTACAAAAACGCATCGATTCGCTATAAAATGTCTTTGTTCACCCCCCGCAGCCGTGTGAGACACTTTTTTTTGGTATGGATGTGTGCTTTTTATTTCACTTCTTTTGGACTGAAGCATGCAACACCCGCTGAGTGCCATTAAACAGCTTGAAAGATCAAAGACCATTTTTAATATAACTCCGACTGGATTCGTCTGAAAGAAGAAAGTCATATACACCTAGGATGCTTCGAGGTGAGTAATTTATGGGCTAATTTTCATTTTTGGGTGAACTAACCCTTTAAGCTTTCAAACGATATATAGTTTGTCAAGATTACTTTAGGTTCAGACTAAGATATTACTGTTTAAAACATGTAACGGCAAGTCGGCCCACCGGTGGGCCAGTGACAGTTAACAGGTTAAATAACATGAAAATAATGTCACGGTGTACAGAAAGCATTGCTTTTAAAAATAGGCTTCAATTTTATCAAGCGAAACTGTGATCTGGATGCGTTTTCATGTTCATGTGAATCCCGTCAACATTTAACAGCAAAGCTCAGTGTCGGTGCGTAAGAACACACAGGTGACGAACCCTGGCGCATCTCTCCTGCGAGGAAGGCCTCGACCCGTCTCTGACCTCCATCAGCTGACCGTCCACCAGCCAATCCAGCAGCAGCGCCAGCAGCCCGTGTGTGACGGCCTGACGACAAACACACACCACAGCAGCTCCATCAGAGCTCATTACAGCTCCCAGCATGCTCTGTGATCAACAGAAGTCCTCTACAGTCGCAGGAGCGCGCTGCTGATGCGGTGTGTAAACAGCTTCATCACCCGCGCCGCTCACAAACATAGGACAGACATTACCTTGCCTGCTGCTTTACTTGACTGCGGTTTCTCTGGTTTGCTGGGTTTGGGGTCGAACGCTTTAGGAGCAGCTGCTTCTCGGCTCCTGTGTGTCGTGAAGGACTCGTACTTTCTCTGCAAAAACAAACATGTCATGAATGCTTACGCCACTCTTCGGAATCGTTAAGATTTTAATGTTTCTGAAAGAGTCTGTTCTGCTCGGCAAGGCTGCTTTATTTGATCAAAAATGCTGTAAAATTGAGAAATATTATAATTTAGAACAGCTGTTTTCTGTGTGAATATGTGTTAAACTGTAATTCATTTCTGAGATCAAAGCTGTATTTTCAGCATCATTACTCCAGTCTTCAGTGTCACATGATCTTCAGAAATCATTCTAATATGCTGATTTGCTGCTCAAGAAACATTTCTGATTATTATCAGTGTTGAAAACAGTAATAATTTTGTGGAAACTGTGATGCATTTTATTTTTCAGGATTCACAGATGAACAGAAAGTTCAAAAGAACAGCATTTATTTGTAACATAATACATGTCTTTACTGTCACTTTTTATCAGTTTAACACATCCACAAAAATATTGTGCAGCACGACTGTTTTCAACATTGATAATAATCAGAAATGTTTCTTGAGCAGCAAATCAGCATATTAGAATGATTTCCGAAGATCATGTGACACTGAAGACTGGAGTAATGATGCTGAAAATACAGCTGCGCATCACAGAAATAAATTACAGTTTAACAGATATTCACATAGAAAACAGCTGTTTTACATTATAATAATATTTCACAAT
>NW_015630705.1:90850-91669 GCF_001515625.1 Sinocyclocheilus rhinocerous
TAACATTATAAATGTCTTTACTGGCACTTTTGAGCAATTTAATGCATCCTTGATGAGTAAACGTATTTTTAAAATCTGTTTTCAACATTGATAATAATCAGAAATGTTTCTTGAGCAGTAAATCAGCATATTAGAATGATTTCTGAAGATCATGTGACACTGAAGACTGGCGTAATGATGCTGAAAATACAGCTGCACATCACAGAAATAAATTACAGTTTAACAGATATTCACATAGAAAACAGCTGTTTTACTTTATAATAATATTTCACATTTTTACTGTATTTTTGATCAAATTAAAGCAGCCCTGCTGAGCAGAAATCTGAGTTTTTCCGATCTTTTGGCCAGTCAGTAGAAACAGTGTTGTCTCGTACCTGCAGGTTCTCCAGTCGAGCTTGAACTTTCCGTGACTGACATTCCAGCTTCCTGTTCTGCTCACTGAGCTCATTAAGCTGCACAAACGAGCTCTCGTTACTCATCGGAGACAGAATCAAACACACACACTGTAACATCAATACCGCTGAGAGCTGTGTACAGTATATATAGCGCGACGACAGCCACGAGTCCAGATTTACAGCACAGCACGTGAAATAAGACGAGACGAGATGAGAAAGAGCTCGTTATTAAGAACTGTTCATCAGTTTAACTGCGTACGGTTCATCAAAATTTTAATGAACAGAGAAAATAATCAAATGACATGAAACACCTTTCATTCACTGCACTATACAAACACAGACATTACAACATAATTTTTCCATATAATTCATTCCGAATTTCCAGAGTAAAAATAATTATAAATATTTTTAAATATATATATAT
>NW_015630705.1:92912-101615 GCF_001515625.1 Sinocyclocheilus rhinocerous
TTCAGTTGCTTTGACACAATCTGTATTGTTAAAAGCGCTATATAAATAAAGGTGACTTGACTTGACTATTATCAAATAAAATATATAACTTAACTATTTGAGTATATTTTAAAATGCAAAGCTGAATTTTCAGCATCATTACTCCAGTCTTCAGTGTCACATGATCTTCAGAAATCATTCTAATATGCTGATTTATTACAGTTTTTGCTGCTTAATATTTTTTTTTTTTTTTGAAACTGTGATAGTTTTTTCAGGATTCTTCGATGAATAGAGTTAAAAAGAACAGCGTTTATTTGAAATAGAAATCTTTTCTAACAACATAAATCTTTATTATCACTTTTTATCAATTTTAACACATCCGTGCTGAATGATAGCATTCATTTCTTTTTTTTCTTTTTTTTAAACCAAACTTTTGAACAGTAGTGTATATTGTTAGAAAAGCTTTCTATTTGGAATAAATGCTGCTCTTTTGAACTTTTTATTCATCAAAGACTCCTGAAAAAAAGTATCACAGTTTCCAAAACAATATTAAGCAGCAAAAACTGTAATAAATCAGCATATTATAATGATTTCTGAAGATCATGTGACACTGAAGACTGGAGTAATGATGCTGAAAATACAGCTTTGATCACAGAAATACATTACAGTTTAACAGATATTCACATAGAAAACAGCTGTTTTAGATTCTAATAATATTTCATAATATTACAGTTTTTTTCTGTATTTTTGGTCAAATAAATGCAGCCTTGATGAGCAGAAGAGATTTATTTAAAACACATTACAAATCTTACTGATCCCACACTTTTGAACAGCAGAGTATATATATATATATATATATATATAAACACATGACATATGTCTCACCTGTTTCTTCATAGAATCATTTAATTCCTTCATGGAGTCAAAGCTGGCCTTCATCCTCTTATTCTCTTTGGTTTTCTGCTTCAGAGCCGCTTCCAGCTCACTTTTCTCTTGCTGATATTGCTGTAAGAAACAACAAACATATTTGGCATGAATTATTAATCATTTTATTCATTCAATTATGTTTAATAATTCAATGTGGTTGTTGTTTTTAATGCCATGTCAGCTTCTTTGTCGATTTTCATAACTAAAATGTCAAATAGATGTTAAATAGGATAATTAAAACCCATTTTTCCTCAAAACTCTAAATGTATAATTTGTATTTAACATGATTAAAAAGCTTTTAAAGTGTATCAACCAAGTAAAACTATTTTTTTCTGAGCAGTAGAATCCAATAAAATATGTCTGATAGACAATTAAAGGCATAGTTCACCCAAAAATGAAAATGACCTCATGATTTACTCTCCCTCAAGCCATCCTAGCTGTATATGACTTTCTTCTTTCAGACGAATACAATCGGAGTTATATAAAAAAATGCCATGGCTCTTCCAACCCTTATAATGGAAGTGAATGGGTGTTATTTTTCAATAGTCCAAAAGAAGTCCAATAAAGCACATCCATCCAAATTATGGATTCATTTTCATTTTTGGGAGAACTATCCCTTTAACGGACGTGATTTACAAATGAGTGGGTTTTCATAAAGCTGCAGCGAGTGAATGAGATGCAGACCTGCTGCAGGCTCTGGACGCGTCTCTGCTGTTCCTGCTCGACTCCTCTGAGTCTGTGAGCGCCTCGCTGCTGCTGCAGGAACGCACTCTCTCTCCGCTGCAGATCACGCTCACGCTCACACAGCTGTGCTGCCCACTCCTGCTGACCGAGACGCCTTTGAAGTTGGCTTGAGAAAGCCAGGCCAGAAAGTTTTTAAAAAGCTGTAAGATAGTTTTCAGTTTGAGATAGTTTTACACACACACACACACACACACACATCACATGAACACACACACACACACACATTACATGAACACACACACACTCACTCACTCACTCACTCACTCACTCACTCACACACACACAGTTTAAAATAGTTTGAAAGATTAAAGTCTGAATGTTGTTAGCATGATTAGCAAGATACTAGCATGTTGTTAACATGATTAACATTTTACTAACATGTTGTTAGCATGATTAACCAGTTACTAGCATGTTGCTAACATGTTTCCATCATGATTAGCAAGTTACTAGCATGTTGTTAGCATGATTAGCAAGTGACTAGCATGATTCTATTATGATTAGCATGTTACTAGCATGTTGTTAGCATGTTTAGCAAGTTACTAACATCACATGAACACACGCATTACATGAACACACACACACACACACACATTACATGAACACACACACACTCACTCACTCACTCACACACACACACACACACAATGATTAACCAGTTACTAGCATGTTGCTAACATGTTTCCATCATGATTAGCAAGTTACTAGCATGTTGTTAGCATGATTAGCAAGTGACTAGCATGATTCTATTATGATTAGCATGTTACTAGCATGTTGTTAGCATGTTTAGCAAGTTACTAGCATGTTGCTGGCATGATTAACATGTTACAGCATGCTTCTAACATGTTGTTAGCATGTTGTTAGCATGATTGGCATGTTACTAGCATTATTCTAGCATTATTAGCATGTTACTAGCATGTTGTTAGCATGATTCGCATTTTACTAGCATGATTCTATTATGATTAGCATGTTACTAGCATGTTGTTAGCTTGAATAACAAGTTACTAGCATGTTGCTAGCATGTTTCTAGCATGATTAGCATGTTACTAGCATTTTGTTGTTAGCATGATTAGCATGTTACTAGCATGTTTCTAACATGATTAGCAAGTTACTAGCATGTTTCTAGCATGATCGCCATGTTGTTAACATGATTAGAATGTTACTAGCATGTTTGCTAGCATGTTTCTAACATGATTCTATTATGATTAGCATGTTACTAGCATGTTGTTAGATGATCAACAAGTTAATATCATGATTCTATTATGATTAACATGTTACTAGCATGTTGCTAGCATGATTAGCAAGTTACTAGCATGTTGCTAGCAAGTTTCTAGTATGATTAACATGCTGTTAGCATGTTTTAACGTGATTTATTGCATATTGCTAACATGAATGAAGAAAATCCAGCTAAAAACCTGCTAAAACTAAGTAAAACCAGCTGAATTAGTAAAAAAAAATTGCTTCAAATCAGCTGATTTGGCTAAAAACCAGTTAAAACCGGCCTAGGGTAGTTGTCTAATCTTAGCTGGTTTAAGCTGAAAGTCGCTGGTTTAAACTCGGTTGTTCTTTTAGCAAGTTGTTAAGCTTTGTTATAGCAATAGACAGCTTAAAAACACCATACGTCTCAATGAAAGTCTATGGGATTTCTGGTGGTTTTGATAGTCTGGTTCAGTTAGAAAAGCCATAGCAACTAACTTCAGACCAGTCTGAAGCTCTGACCCGAGTTTGGTGGTTGTAGGAGGAGATGCAGTTCAAATTTTGGCTCAGAAGAAGAAGAAGAAGATTAAATAGTAGATCTTTCTCAAGCCAGCTTAACTACAGCAGATGACCCCTGACCCCTGACCTCTGTGGCGGGTCAGAAAGCGTCCTGTAGAGCTCTCTGAGAGCCGTACGGTAGTCTCTCGTGTGTCCATCAGCAGACGCGTCTGGAACCTGCGGAGACTAAATCAAACAAGAATCTGAACCTGGCTTTATCTAATGTTCAGATTTATGTGCTGGTAATGTATGCAAATTAGATGATGCCTCATTTGCATATTTAAACAGAACATTTCAGAAAACGTGTAATACAAAAAATGTTTGCAATTCTTCATGTAATTAATCAACTGGGGAAGATTATATCTTTTTGATATATTAAATGTTTCAATAATAATAATAATAATAATAATAGAAGATCAATAATCGGAGCTAGAATGAAACTTTAAAGGGAAGTATACAGAATTCCTATTGGATTTTCTTGAATTATATTAAATATGATAACAAATGTAACAATTATTACAAAATTTTTATAGGACTGAAGCTAAAAATACACAAATATCGTCTTTATTCTTGTAAAAAATATATATATTTTTAATTTAGAAGTTTAACTAAAACCACAATTTTATAGATTTAGTCCTTAACATGTCAGATGGTAATCAGCAAGAAATTTTACATTTTAATTAAAATTATTAATATATTTAGTAAATAACTCAACCCCGTCACAATGAGAAATACATACATCTGTGACAGGGCTGAGTTTCATGTAGTGTATATAGTTACTATATCTGTATACTTACGGGTTCAGATAAAATGATGTTTCACTTTAGAAACTCTGGCGGACTGAAATATTCCCGAATGACCCATAAACTCACCTGGTTGCTCCTCTGAGCATATTTCTGTTTCAATATTTCGATTCTTTCGTCGAGATCAGAGTCAGATTCGTTATTCATGTTGTTTTCAAAACAGCCGCAGCTCGTCTCCAGGAAACACTCACCCGGCACCGGAAGTGAGCGCTCTGCACTCGCGCGTCAAAATAAAAGTCACTACAAGATTATATCATTCTTATCTTCAAACCTCCTATTTTATTCGCATTCTATCCTGCATAGAAATATCATTATTCTAACATTAAAATCCGCTTCTTTGTTCCACATCGCTTAAATTTAGGGTTAGGGGGAAAATGTAAACATAAATACATAATAAAAAAGTAAATTTAATCAACTAACTAAATAAATTAAAAAAATAATTAACATAAATAATAATTGAACCTCTTTATAAATAATATAAATAATTACGATTTGTAATTGTGTAAATTAAATAATATAAATCTATTACAAGAAATATTTTTAAATAAATAATAACTAAGTAAACAAAAACATTTGAAAAAATATGAACATGAATAAATCTGATTTATTTTTTGTTAAAATTTTGGTTTATGTCTAACAAACTTAACTTTGCTCCGTGTCTGCTAGTCTCTGACATGATGATGGGAAGAGAAAGAAACACACACACACACGCACACTCACACAGACTTACAGTCACACACACACACACACACACACACACACACACACACACACACACACACACATGCACTCTTAACACCTCATCACAGTTTGTGTGGGTGTGCAGTGACTGACTGAGTGAGTGTGGAGCCCAATGCCATTATTAGGCAGGTGGGGAGACACACACACACACACACACACACACACACACACACAGGAGATGCGTTCATAGTCTTCAAAGTTTATTCAGGATGCACAAGCGAACATATACTCTGGGTTCACACCTCTGCATGCAAAGCAACATTATACTTCCTATAACACTGAGCGATAAACCCCGACCTGATTACACAACATTTATTCGAACAGACAGCCCTGTTTCTGAATGTCAGCTGAAAGCAGGCCGTTTCCCATCACACGGTGAGAGCAAACGAGAAGAAGCAGACACATTTATGTTCTCAGTGGTGATTCTCAATGAAGGGAGGCGTATCAGGGCAGAATTACACAGACACAGACAGTGAGCTGAGCTGTGAGGCCATATCTTTCAATCGTATCTGAGAACAGATTAAGGCTTGCTGCCAAACGTGAATCCACCAGGAGGGCGAGTAGAAGGAGCATCGAAGCTCAAAGATGCTTTATCCGTACTCTGAGGGCCTTTAAATGCTGTTGGAGCAAGTTGGTTGGCAGGAAGAAAACTAAACCTAAATGCAGGTTCTGGTGCATTTTTGCTTTTTATATTTGGCTTTGACTCCTCCTCACATTCGATGCAACAGCTAGACGTGCCTTCATTTCTCATCATGCAGTTGGGACAATCCCACTGCCCATCTTTTTAGGCAAAACCTATAAGCAGTGTCACAGGTGCATCAGCTTTAGGAGGCACAACTGAGGAAGAAAGTGTCACGACACGGTGTGTGGAGGCAGGCAGGACGACGAGGACGACAAGGATTCCAATAATGACTTTTAATGTAGACACAACAAGGCAGATTCAGGTAGGTGAGACACACACACTCGGGGTAACATTCACAATAACCGACAAACTAGAATACAAGAGACAGGAACTGATATAGGGCAGATAACGAGGGGCAGACAGGTGAGCACAATGAGGTGATTAACTAATAATGAGAACAGGAACAACCAAATAAGGACACACAGGGAGAAACTACAATCAACAGTCCACAGGGGTGTGACAGAAAGCAAATGAGATGTTCATAATGTGAATAATGGGAGTAAAGTCCTGCAAAGTTTGTTTCCAAGCTGCTTCAGCACACCTGCCTGTGTGTTTTCAAGCAGTCTCGAGGAGCTTGATTTGTTTGATTAGGGTTGTAGCTAAACTCTGCAGGACAGAGGGTCCCCAGGAACCAGGCTGAAGACCTCTGTGTTATTGCAAAACTCAGCCTGTTGAGAAATGCTTACAATTGCATGTGAGTCATTTCGTGTCAAATCAACCAAATTTCAGAAACTTCCCTGGCTCAAATTTTTGATTTTGTTAATATTTTTTCTGAAGACAGATAAACATGTATAGTGAGGAAAGCCAAAATATTAAATGCCATGGATGATTATTCACAGAGTAATGCACTATTTTGTAGAGGGGGGTCAAAATTAAAATTTTACCCTGAGATTCGGAGCCAAATTACAGGAGGGTAAAAATGACTTCAGAAAGATGGCAGCATCATTACGTTATTTTCACACAGAGATTGGCAGCTCTATTAGTGAAATCTGTTGACTTTAGCAATCTTTGTTGCATTATATGCCAATGGTGTCCGTTCAAAAATGGGGAAAGAGCACTTTTTGTGTGCTGTTCGCCAAAGTTTGCATGCCTGTAACTCAAGAAGCATTAAAGACATCTTAATGCCCTTTTAGAGATTGGGTCTTCACAAACTTTCCTTTTAACATCTTCGTTTCTACGGCCCAGTATGGTTCAGTTCCGGAGATATTGGGATCTGAATATGGCTCCAGGAGTCAATCGCTAAATTGTACACAATTTCACTGGTCAAAAACCAAATGTGGGTCACTTTGCATACAGATGATATTTTCTTTTAAAGAGGAAGAACAAATTATCTTGTAACTAGAAATGTATCTCGTTTCCTTAACAAAATAAAAAATTTGAGCCAAAATTTGGATGATTCGACATGGAATGACCCAACAATATTGTGGCTGAAGTAGCATAACATCAAATTTTGGGGCCTCTGGTGATTCCCACCCCTAATATTAGTTATATTAAGAATACAGTATATTAAGTATATATTAAGTACCAAACCTAGTCTTATGTAGATGAAATATGGGAATAGAAAGTTTAATAAAGTCTCTTCACCTTCTCCAGATTTGATCTTGATCTCGGTGTCTTTGGTGACGTCCATCAAACGCTCCTGCATTTTAGAAACCAGCATCTCCACATTCTGAAAAAATGCTTTTGGACTTTCAGAAATGTTGGAAAGATCTTCAAATTCTTCAGACATGGATTCTGGGCAATTCTACAGATAACATACAAATAATGTACAATGAAGAAAATAAATATTATAATACTAAAATCTACAGATATTCTTTGAGACCTGTCAATAGCCTAAATTCAAAACATAAACACAAATATTGACGAAAACACACATACATACATATTGAATTAACATTGAACATTCTCAGAACGTTAATAACGTTTATAGAAAGTTATCTTGTCTTTAATAATGTTCTCAAAACGTTAGCACAAAAACAAGTTCATCTAATATTTTTTAAAAGTTGCTATATTGTTTAAGAACGTTACAGTACATTTAAAAGTAACATTATCTTGTCTTTATGTTATCAAGACGTTATTTATACATTGTTCATTCATGGACAGACATGTGCCGGTATTCGGTAATGCGATATATCACGATATTGTTATTGTGGGCACTTCAAAATACAAAATATTACAAATTATTCAGATTTTTAAAATGCATTTTAATAATACTTTTCCCATAAATTGGTTCAAATACACAACAGTGCTGTATGCTGCGTCAAAAAGGCACGCGCACTCTGATGTAAAGAAGCCCAACACGCAACAAAGCAGCAGCTACTTTCTGTTTCTGAACAGGATTTAAATGATTTAAACAGCCATTCAGATTTTTGCATTAGCAATGGTGTTCATCACAGCACTGAATACTTAAAAAAATTAGACTTAAGATATTTTTAACTTTTTTACATTTTAATCTGGACTACAACATTGTTTGAAAATGTTTCGATTCTTTATTGTTTGGTCACACTTTACATTACTCCAATATTAGTTAATTCATTAGTTAACATAAACTGCCAATGAAAAATTCTTCTAAAGCATTTATTAATCTTAATTAATTTCAACATTTAATAACACGCTATTAGAATCAAAAATAGCAACTGTATTAGTTAATGGACCTGAGCTAGCTTGAACTAACAGTTGTATTTTTTAACAAAGAATAATAACTCCTGTAACAAATGTAGCGTTTGCTCATTGTTAAAGGGGTCATATGATGCAATTTCATTTTTTCCTTTCTCTTTGGAGTGTTACAAGCTCTTGGTGCATAAAGAAGATCTGTAAAGTTGCAAAGACTAAAGTCTCAAATCCAAAGAGATATTCTTTATAAATAATAAGAGTCAGCCACACCCCCCTAAAACGGCTCGTTCGAACACGCCCCCACATATCTACCTAACTGTGTGGGAAGATTTGCATAACGCCACACAAATGTTCACGCAAAGAAAGAAGGAGTAACTTTTATTCTCGCTGTAATATTGAAAAGTGAAAAGTGAAAAAGTGAAAAGTGACGTGACATGTGGCCAAGTATGGTGACCCATACTC